>NW_027468598.1:14034691-14054691 GCF_046254945.1 Alosa pseudoharengus | reverse complement strand
AGTTGTGTACTTAAACCCTGGATAATTCTGTGTCAAGTCAGAGACGCATATTCTGGAGTACGTTGTGCTACATGTGTATAGAGCCAAATTAAACTCTGCATCTTGATTGTACTTCTTCATGACTGGATCTCATGTTTCACTTTGGTATGCAATATTTTTACCAACAGTACGTTACGCATGGTACTCCCAACATACACATCAAGCCACCTGCAACAGTTTCAGTTCAGCAGACTATTCATCACAAATGCGATAATCTCTGCGATTAGGACCACAACACATGGTCATCGGGACTGGGGTGCCATATGATGAGGTTAACTAATCTTGAACTTACTCTGGAACTTGCGCAAGTTGATCAACCCATGGTCTCGAATGATCCTGTAGAAAGAGGAAAAAATGCTTGCTTAACAATCTAGCTTCAAACCCCATGCATCGCAGACATCACAGTAAACAATAAACCTATTCCTATTAAACTTAAACTTCAACGACAATCTCCATTGTACATAAGTATTTACTCTAGGATCAGGCTTAATCCACATATGGATCAAACCAGCCTCGAGTGTTTAACTGTGGTTCATCTCATATGCATGTAATTTAGTGTCAGAAATGTTTGCATGGCAACAAAAGGCGGGAGCAGAAATAATGATTGTGAGTGGAAAAACTAATGGTGATCATCAGAGCATTAAACACATCGCTGTGGTTATGTGGAAGTGCAACTGTATTCCACACCCTTCGCTATGCGGTCACGTGGGTTAAGCCCTCGGCCACAACAGGTCAACCACTCCCCCCCTCATCCATCTCCAGGACTGAGTGACCCGGCAAGCTTCAGAGTGTTTCCCTGACCTCAGCACATGCCGAGTCACGCTGGTGTTTTTCCAAGGCTGGGGTGGTGTTGTGTTTGTGTCTGAGGCTAACCTTGCCGCTGGTGTGTTGACAGGGTGGCATGGAAACCAAAATGAGCAAATTATCCTGGTGCTGAAGCCATCACAAGGCCTGGGCGCTCACCCATTAGCACTCAGCACAGAGGGGACATGAGGACGCAGAGTGGGGTCAGGGTCTCATGGGCTACAGGGAAGTGTGAGGACAGACGGCCAGTCTGTGTGTGTGTGTGTGTGTGTGTGTGTGTGTGTGAGAGAGATTTAGAGATAGAAACAAATGTAGACATGTCAGAAACAATCTGAATGTGTATGTGTGTGTATTAGAGGGTGTGAATATACTCCTTATGTGGCCATAAAAACCTCTACAAATCTAATGCTGGATAGTGCACATGTATTTCCCTATCCAAGAATTTATCCAGACACCCGATACTATTGAAGTTTATTTATGTGCACAAGAGTGTGTGAGTTAGTGTGAGAGGGAGTGTGAATGTGGAAATTCAGGGTGTGTGTGTGTGTGAGGGGTGGGATGGGGCAAGATGGATCAAATACCACCCCCCACCCCCCCCCCCCCCCAAATTCCCCATCTCACATGGCATTCATTGAAGTGCTGGGGCGGGGAGAACTCGTTACTCTCTGATTTACTGACGGATCGCTCGCAACAGGAACCGGCCGAGCTGGGATCCCACCTGCACCGGCCTCGTAACTCTTCGCCTCCTCTCCCAAGCATCGGCCCGGTAATAAAGGCTGACAGGCCCGGCGCCGCCAATCGCGTGATGGATCACAAAACCATTACAATCCGTGCGTGCGATTTTTATCTCATTGCAGCTCAATTGTGTAATTTGAAGAAATATGGCCAGTGTCGGGGAGACGAAGCAGGCCAGAAAACTCAAGTGTCATTAGTGACACGTGGCTGTAGCACCCCCTAGTGGACAAAATAATTACACTCCCATATCCCATTCAAATGCATCACACATTCCGAATCGAACAGGACCGTTTCCCATTTCTAGGATGCATTGATTTGACACTGAGATATAGGTGACGCATCCAAGCCACCACACCTCAGGGAAACAAGGTGGCGAGTATGGCTGGTGGTGTACCTGTTGTCTTGACACTGAGATATAGGTGACGCATCCAAGCCACCACACCTCAGGGAAACAAGGTGGCGAGTATGGCTGGTGGTGTACCTGTTGTCTTGAGATCTTGACTTACTTTTTTCTCCGCTGTCTCTCCTTTAACCTTGAGTGGTAGATGTCGACCACTGCAATCTTGAGGGCTGAGGACAGATGGAGAGTGAGATTAAAAGATCTGGCGGCATGATCTCGCAGCAGATGAGTTTGTAGATCCCCCACTCTCACACTCTCACACACACACAGACACCCTCTCTTCCCCATCTCCACATCGCCCTTTGCCACAAGCTCACCGTGCAGGATATCCGAGTCGTCGTCAACAAAGTCAATGTCCTTCAGGTCCCACTCAGCATAGTTATCGAATTCCTGCAAAACAGGCCACAGTGAGTCCCACGCCCAAATGCGATAATTGAAAGGGATCTTTTCACACAACAGACACTTCTTTTAACAACCAGTCTTCAGGGAGGGATAGTGATCCTGAGATTCTAGCAGTTTACAACAGATCTCTTTCAAATTTACCACACTCATGCCAACTTATCTTAACTGAACCCTAAATTAAAAGGGAAATAACTTTCTGCAATGCATATTTCGAAACAAAAGACAAATCTTGATTCTCCTCCCCTGTCCCATCCTACCTATTTTAAAACACACAGTTAGGATTACGAGCAACAGTGAAATGCACTGCACAGGGGCATAAGGGGCAAGAGACTATCCAATACATTATCTCTGCTACTTCTTTTCAGTTTTACTTTGGAAAAACACTTGTAGTTTGTATTGGGTCTTCATAACTCTTTAACTTTAACTTTAACCCTTTTTTTATTTGAATATCTTACAGGCACATAACTGAACTGTTCCGTTCACACAGTGTCTGCTGCCACAATTAGCCTCCAATGACACCTGACGAATACCTCTGGTCGAAACGTTGTAGCTTATTAAACCACTCTGGGAGCTTAAAGAACAGTGTACGGGTATCTTATCTTTATTTTTTCATATGTCAGCTAAGCCTTATACCCAGCACCTGTTTAATTTGTTGTAGATGTACATCTGCATTCATTGACTAGACTTTATATCAAGGGGAAATCGTTTCCATCTCATTAATATGTTCATGTTTTTACATTCATGTCATCAGGAAGGATGCCAGTAGAAATATCTGTTCATATTTGTGTAGGTGGGATTGTCTGGCCTGAATAGTCCCATTTGGAAAGAAACACGGCCTACACAAGAAGATCATTAGCTTATTGTGTTAGATAAAGTCCGATCTTTTGATCTTCAATTGTGACCCCCAAGTTTGCCACTGTTTTAGCTGGGGTCAGCGAACAGCACAGAGGGCTGTTCACAGGGACCTCCGTGAAGTCGTACCTCCATGAAGTCTGCTCGGGCAGGCATGTATCCAGCCATGTCTCTGGACAACACCGAGTCAAAGGTGGGCCTGGGAGGGTCATCCGTGGCTGCAGGAAATAGTGAGGTACCGTGAGATAAGCCACAATGAAAGCCACAAGCACAAACCTGCACCAGCAGCAAGAGTTTTCCTTATATCCATTTGTCACACATTTAAGCATTTTAGTATTCTCAGTGCCAATATTTAATCATTCTGACTACAGGGCTTAAACCAATTAACATTTCTGTGCCTGAAATTATAAGAAATGAGACCATTATATATAATCATCCATTTTCAAATCTTCAAACAGCCTGGCCCACGCCTTAATTCCAACACAGTAAAAGGACAGAAATAGGTGACTGACATCGATAGCATACAATATAGGAAAGAGATACGCAACTGTGTGAAAATGGGTGGTTTTGGTGCCGTTTTCACAAGCGAGGGCGTGTCGAGGTGTAATGCAGAGAGGCTAATGGCCTGACAGTCTGAACACAAACGTCTCAGGGTCATGAGGCTTGAACCTCAAGGACACGCACATAAACACAACATAGTTCAGATGACACAAGACAGCTGCAAACAAACATGAGCCAGGCAGGCATCAGAGTGTCAGAGAAGAGGAGAAACCAACTGTTGCCTCACGTTTAAAGGGGATGGCCGAGTCGGCAGTGCGGGCATCCTCAATCTGCCGCAGGCTGAGCAGCGTGGAGGAGAAGAGTGGGTTGTTGATGAAGTGTTTCATGTAGTGGCCCTCGCACTCCTCCTTGGTCTTGGTGCGCATCTGATATGCCACGTCCTGCCTGTTGGTGCGTCAGTGCGGAGAAAGGAAGGAGGTGCATTTAGTTGACCCAGAACATTGGACAGCTGATTAAAACAAATACGGACCAAAAAATGAAGGCGATGTTTTGTCTTGATTACATATTTTAGTGTTTCCTATCCAATGCACTCACACACACACACACACACACACACACACACACACACACACACACAAGGCTTGTGCAAAATTCCAGAATTGAATTGAAACTGGCTCTTAAATTCCAATTCAATTATTGAATTGCACTTGCATTTCAATTGAGGTAGCAAACAGGAAGCAGAATTGCAATTCGAATTGTGCACAACCCTGACACACACACACACACACACACACACACACACACACACACACACACACACACACAACATATGCATGGCAGCTGACAGATTTAATGGCAAGAAAAAGTTGGCATTGTAACCACTACCATTTCATTCAACAAAATTCATTATTTGTAAAGGAGCGTTATGTAAAACTGACCAGTTTCCAAAGCCGCAGTCCATAACAGCCTCTAACAGAGCCATCTCCTCTTGAGCTGTCCACCCTGGCTCCAACACAGGGAAGTCTGATGTCTGTCGAAGAACATTCACAACTTTAGCAGGATTTATGTGATTCATTGATTCCTCCATAAAATGTATTTTATTGATCTTTCTAAATTAACTTTAGATGAATAGATGGTCAAGTCAAATGTAGACATGCAAAACAAATTTTCAGAGAGCTTATGTGCCTCACCATAATTTCATATTTGTGGTCACTTTGATGCTTTTTGTACTCAAACCCTCGTGTGAAACACTGAAATAAAAGCAAGCATTGGTGTCAATAGCCAGAAAGACTTAACATTCCTGTATAATATCTTCATTTTAACTCTGGATCAACAATGTAACAATAAGCTAACCTGAAGACAGACGTATAAATATGGTGGTCCACACTCTGCACACTTGATAAAAGGCTCAACCAGGTAAGAGGAGCATCCCCGACAAGGTGGCTTATCAAACGGATCATCTAGTGACGAAAAAATGAGGAGGCATAGGTAAGTCATACTGGAAAATGTAAATAATGACCACAGGACAAAGGAGAAATAAGTGCTCTTGAACGTAGCGAAATAAACTACATGGTGAAACTTTTGACGACTGAGATTTGCTGACGGTAACATAGTTTTTGAAAACATTAGCCTTTATAACGCGACAATAATGCAATCAATAACGTTAACGTACATGACTGTTAGGTACTGTTTACAATAGCTGACAACCACATGTGAAGGCTAATGTTGGCGGCGTGGTGGCTCAGCTGATCCTCAACCAGTTTTGTTTTCCCAAAAGGATTGGGGGAGAAATTATACGATCACAGTTTCTTAACAATTGATGTATTAGACTGTCTATAACGTTAGTTACCTGTCTCTAGTCTGTGGCTAGCTAGCTGTCATCTATAACCTTTGTTATTACGCTGGTTGATGTCACTAATGTTAGCTGCGTTACTGTTTACAAAGCAACCAAACGCTTACCTAGTTCTAGTCTCTGACATATGCATTGCATTTTGAGACCATAGCGTAGGCCTACCTACCAATTGCTTGGTACATTATCGTCGACATAACATTTTGGGAAAGTGTTATTGTACAGTGTGGTGGTACTTACTTCCAAAAGATGCAAGACGATCCATTGAGATCCCCAAAAAAGACAAACAGGTCCGTGTTTTGCTTATAGCTAACTGGCTCTTTATTTCTTGAACCACCTAGTTCTATGCTAGGGATCCTATCTAGCAAAATAATGTGTTAACTAACAACGTTTCGCAAAAAGTATTCGTAGACAATTTGCACTCACAGCAAAATTACAACTGCACACTTTAGCAAGAAGCTAGTTTTCCATGCTCAAGACCATAGACCGTAAAAGAAGACGTAGCGGCGTTATCTTTGCTACATCTGAGACAGTGCCCCTAGTGGTAAGGGATAGAGCAGTCGTGACCAAAAGTTCTGGCATTTACACATTTTTATTGTTTAACAAACCGTGTTGCTTCTGTATCCCCCTGGATCAGCTAAAATAATTTGTGGGCCATGGAAGCGAGGCAACTGAGCTTTTAAAGTCAATAAATAAATACATAAATAAATAAATAAAGAGCAATAGTTAAAGTTCTAAATTAAACTGCATAAAATAGAGCTTTACCATCAGAGCTAATAAGGCCTACAATGTCCTACCTGCAAACATGCAACAGTGGTGGTAGGCCTTGGTGAAGACCCAGGATGTGCCCTCTGCCACATGCCAATCTACTTCAAACACATCCTCAGAGATGGGACATGTTCCACCTTCCTCCATGTTTTCTCTGTATTTATTTCCGTGTATATAAATGAACTACATTTACATTAGGTTGGGTATGCCCAAATCAACGAGCCCTGCTCTTTGGTATCGTGGTCAAGCTGCAGGTTTAGTTCCCCTGCAGGCCCGAGTTGGAGGCCACGTTGGGTGACTGCTCTCTCTCTTCGTTACATATGGTGTCAGAAGTGGGATGGCTTGCTATGAGGCCATCAGAGAAGTGTCCAATGTGTGGTCCATATGAGGGACCCCCAGGATAGTTTGACCCCTGTGTGAGGGACCCCAGAGATAGGTGAAGCGCATTAGTGTACACATAACATAATTCCAGGTCACGCATATCACAGGGTTAGGTGGTCAGGTCAGGTGAAATCACTCTATCATTCTGACTGAAGCTACTTTGTGTTTTTTTATGTATTTTATAGGGCTGTCAAAATAACTGATTCATTTCGATTAATTAATTTGAGAAATAACTGATTAAAAAAAATAGTGCAGATTAAACGATTCCGTATGACCTTTGACCCCGAGCAATTCTAGTCAGTAACCATTAGACTGTAAAATGGAGATAGAAGAAAATGTGCTGCCTAGATCATTGATTGGAACATTTACTTTTACAAAACTGCCTGATTGTTTTGATAAAAATAAAGTGTTGATTAAAATAAAGTCATTTGCAATGTCTGCAGCAAGAAATTTGCATATCACCGGAGTTCGTCAACTCTAAAGTCGCACATCAATGCAAAGAAATAGTGTTGACATTGAGGGGAGTGTTAATTTATTTTCATTGTGTCCCCTAGGGTATATCTGTGGCCTGAAATGCCTGTGTAAAAAAAAAAAAACTTCTTCCCTTAGCACTTTTGAATTTATTTCCTCAGCATATTAGGTCATATCATAGATTATTATGGCCATTATTTGAACAGTGAAAATAATAATAAAAGAGTTTTTGAACTTTAATGTCACTAATGCTGATTATTCAATGATTCATTTGAATTTAAATATTAAAAATACTTTCACAGCAAAAATTAACGTATTTTCCGGACTATAAGTCGCACTTTTTTTCATAGTTTGGCTGGTCCTGCGACTCAGGTGCAACATATATATATTTTTATATATTTGGTTTTTTCCTCTTCATGACACATTTTTTGACTGGTGCGACTTATAGTATATATGTGATTAATTTAGATTAATTAATCACGGAGTATGCGATTAATTCTATAAAAAAATTTAATCGATTCACAGCCCTAGTATTTTAATTACTTTATGTACTTTGATTTTTAAACTTTAAATATTGCCCTTTTAATATTCTTTGTTTTTATTTATGTAAAGCACATTGACTTACCCATGTGTATAAAATGCACTATGTAATCTATGTAAATAAACTTGCCATTCCCTTGTCTTCTGAGACCCCTCTTAGAGAATAAGGGTCCGTCCCATTTCTCACCCCTTAAAACTTCCACTTGGTTTTGATTGCCCTCAACATTAAAGCCCCCTCGACAAGGGAAGTGGGGGTGAAGATCTTTCCCTATGAATTGGGACACCACTATATGCATATTAGCGTAGCGAACGTGCTCACCTACGTCACGCGCAGCGCCGACGTATCTACTGGTAGTAGCATGCTACTATTTTCATTCAGGAACATGCCCGTTCCAGCGGTCATTGTTGTGTGGGCTGTGCTGGTTTATCTACGTCTGGTTAATCAACAAAGATATTCCTGTTCATGTGAACACCAGAACACAGATCCTAAATATTGACGAAACTACCCAGATCAGATATAACGTTATTTGATGGGCAGACTCTCTCAAAGCACATTAGTGTTTAAAGCTTAACAGTCCATCAGATGTGCATCAAACATATTCCAACATATTTCTAAATTTTAATATGCTTATTTGCGAAAATATATGAACAATTTGGCCGGCATGCTGAGCCCGCACGGTATCCTGGGTAATTTCATCTCCCACTTTGTTTTAAGCCTGCATCGGTCCTGGCTATATTTTGAGGGTTGGTTTTAAGGGAAAAATAGCACTTCCCCTTGCTCCCTAAAGTAATGGGACACCCTAGCCCTACACGTGCACGCGCAAAAACGAGGGTTAGGGCAAAAATCTAGGGGTAGGGGAGGTATTGGGGTGGGCCCTAAGATGCATTTACCAAGTGCCAAGTGCAGAGCTTTGTCGCCACCCTGTGGTGAAATTGTGGAAGGGCCTATGCTCTAGTCAAGCTCAAGCACTGTGCCCTCCAACAACACTTACAGTATTTGACCTTCCTCCACTGTGAACACTGTGGCTCTCAGAGTGGGTGTTCTATCTTGAGCTCCCATTGTGTTTAGCAACATTTCTGGGGAATGTGAGGAAACTTTTATTCAGTGTGGGCAGCAAGAAAAACACAGAGAGGTGCCCACTGAGTCCCAATTTGACCGCAGTGGGAATGAGGGGACTGAGGGGAGGGCTACCGCCTCCCCTCTATGAGAGCAGGGCATGATCAGTCCAGCTTCTTCTTCTGCCTCCCTCTGTTGCTGGAGTGGGGGGGGGGGGGCTGATTTTCTGACGGCGCTGCAGGTGGGCCAGGTTTCATCCTCCAGGCAGACGTGATGTCCTGCTTTGCTTTGGCTGGGTGGGCCTGCTTGTGGCTTTGGTGAGTTTGGGGATGCGAAAGTTGGGTGCAGGGCTCACAGTTACCTGTGCAGAGGGCTGATGTTTGGCGTGGAGGGACCTGGCTGTGGCTTTCTTAGTCAGCACAGTTGCAGGGCCGTATCATCTCCTTCTCTGCATGTCTCTTCTGCATGTGTATCAGAGCCGTGCTGAAGATACCCCCTGGGACCACTGGTGCGTCCAGTCCTGCCTCCTTCTCATGGTCTGAGAACTTGGCAAGGTTTACCCAACGTCCTCGCTCTTGGATTACTATTGTGCCCATGGCTTTTCCTGTGACTTGGGACAGCGCAATCTCATATGTAGCCCATCTCATATGTATCTCACAACCTGCATGTCAGGTCATCGTAGTCGTAGTTACCGTGTTATTACCACGCAGTGGGGATCGGGGACACAGGGAGTAAGAAAGGGGGTCTGCTATTGCACAGTCCAGGCTGCTGTAGGGCCTGTAGATGGCTAGATAATGACAATCAACATTAAAGGTGCGGTTGGGTAACGTCATTTCTGAAATTTCAGAGGTGGATGAACTGAATTTGCCCTTGGGGATCAATAAAATATCTATCTATCTATCTATATAACTGCATTTACTTATTAGGGGCAGCCGTGGCCTACCGGTTAGGGCTTCAGGCTTCGGGCTTGTAACCGAAGGGTTGCCGGTTTGATCCCCGACCAGTAGGAAAAATGTAGGCGGGGGAAGTGATTGAGCACTGCTCTCCCATGCCCACATCCATGGCTGAAGTGCCCTTGAGTAAGGTTCCTAACCTCTCACTGCTCCCCGAGCGCCGCTGTAGCAGGCAGCTCACTGCTCCGGGTTAGTGTGTGCTTAACCTCACTGTGTGTTCACTGTGTGCTGTTTGTGTTTCACTAATTCACGGATTGGGATACAGTATACTATACTGTACTATACTATACTATACTTGCGTTTGGCCTCCACTACATCCAGTGTTCCAGTTCTGGAATGAGGAGCTGCTGACCATCTGACCCCTCACAGGCATCACTGACCAGGCACGTGGACCTCCTCAGCGTCCACCTGGACCTGGTCATTCTCTGTCTTATTCCTCATGCTCACCACGTCTGTGGGTTCCTCTCTACACATCTGCCCAGTTATTCTGGCATGCACAGGGCTGTGTGGAGTCTCCCCTGCTGTGGCAATGCATCATGGGTCATGGTTAACTGAGAATCAGCACAGCTTTACAGCCTGAACTAATGTCAGTATGCATGAAGTCATAACAAGTTGATTTATAGACCTGCAAAGATTGGTTGAATTCACTGTTAACCATTAAACTTGTCCATGTAAATATTTACAGTAGGTCTGACAATAAAAATCTTTGTTCACTAGTTTACATGTAGAGTACCTGAAAATGTTTCTGTCATACTATCTTATTGATATAACTATGAACATATGGGGTTACAGTTAAACTTGAAACAGTTGAAACAGTTTAACTCATTATTTTGTGGCATTATTGTAAAAAAACAAACAAATTATTTTTTACACGAAACCATCTTGTAGTCTTGTTGTCTTGTAGAGTTGTTTTCAGGAACTAACAGTTTTCCACATTTTTGCAAAACCAATTTCAGCTAACTTGGCTGAGCATGTATTTTCTGAGGTCTAGCATGACAGGCATTTGTTCTAGTGTGGTCCAGACGTTTGTTTTCCTTACTGTTTTTTGCCGTATGTGTGTGTGCACGTGTGTGTGCGTGTCTGCGTATGAGTGTGAGCGTGCATGTGTGCGTGTGAGTGTGCGCGTGCGTTTGTCTGTGTGTGTGTGTGTTTGTGGGTGTGTGTGCATGTGTGTGTGTATCATATGAGTGTGTGAATTATATGTATGTGCAGACCTCATGTGCCCTTTTTCTACACTGCATATTTACAGTAATCCTTCTTTCCTACCCAGACACAACAACAGGAAGTGACAGTGCAGTATTTACCCCACATTCCTTCCCAGCATCTGGGCACAACATGCCTGACTGTGCCACAGGGACCCTGCCTGGCACCTCATCCCACGACAGGCCCAACTGGCACCAGCAACACCACAGGAATTCAAATGGGCATCGAACGTAAGCCATTTTTCCTGAATCACACTGATGGCTTATTGTGTTCTGTTTCTTTTGCGCAAACAGGCCTGAGATTAGTAGTGTTGGAAGCTGGAGCACTCCAGTGCGCCTCTAGCCCAGAACGCATCTGTCTGACTGCACATCACACAGGCTTGTTGGTTATGGCACAGAATGTTGGATACTGCATGTAGAATCAGAAGATGTGTGTTTTTTTTGTGCTGCAACACACACATGCATGTTGGCTTCCTTGGCCATATTCTGTCAGAGTGGTCACAGACACACACACACACACACACACACACACACACACACACACACACACACACACTCAGACACACTTGTGCTAAGACAAACACATGCATGCTCACACACACACACACACACACACACACACACACACACACACACACACACACACACACACAGAGACACAAACACGCAAATACATACACACACACACACACACTACACACAAACACACACACACACACACACACACACACACACACACACACACACACACACACACACACACACAAACACACACACACACTCACTCACACAAAACTATGTAGTTGTGATTCTTTCTCCCCAGTTTGGTGGGAACAGATGGTGTGTTCATCAAAAGCACAAATTCCTGATAACGTTTCTCCAGGAGCCTTCTTCAGGGAGAGGGCCCGAGTCAGTGGAATTTTCCCTCGGCCAATCACACGCGAGGGGTCCAGCGTTCTGGAATCTGGTGGGGAGGCATGGAAACATGTTATGTCTAAGAGTGTTCTGAGAAAAGCCCAGGTGACCTGACAGTCTGCATGTCCCTGCAAAACACATCAGAACCAAGAATGGATTCATGGTAACACTAGCCCTTGACATAGTCACACACATATACACACACACACACACACAGAGAAAGAGAGAGAGAGAGAGTCAGAGAGAAAGATGGAGAGAGAGACAGAGAGAGAGGAAGCGAGAGAGAGATACTGTAATACTTACTCTATAATACAGGGTTAAGATCTTTATTTTAAAATATCACTCTCACCCCGCTAACAACCTTTTTTCATTTCCTTCCATCGATCAAAAGGTTAAGAAGCATTCAGTCCAGGACATCCAGGTACATATCCTGCAGCCATTGATCTCCTTATCTCACCAAACCTAGAAAACTGCATTCAGGTAGATGTTGCTAATATTTGAGTTAGTTAGTAATTTTACTCTAAGGGGTAGGGCCACTTGTACGGTTTCATATTTTTTATTCTCTTCTTTTGATTTTACTGTCTCCTATGGGATGGCTTGTATCCTGATTGGTTTATGTATTGAATGTTTAACAAGTGGATGGTTAACTGTTAAAGTTAAAAGTCTTCTGTGTTTTTGAGCTAACTCATTGAAATTGCAATCAACGCCAAATAAAGTATTGAATCTTGGATTTTTTCTAGTCTATTTTCCTGTGTCATTATCCACAACAACAAGAAGAATGTGGAATTGGCCGAGGTTTGTTCTGCTCAAGGTTTGTTCTCTTGTTTTTTGTGTGGTAGCATTTCTTGAATTTTATTCAGATTTGTTTTGCAATAATACAACCACAGTCCACAAAACAAACACAGCATTTCAGCGCTCTCATTTTGTGTCTCTGTTCTTTGTTCAGAAACCCAGTGTAGCTTGAACTGACCTTGTAAAAATCATCTAGTTAAAATGCCACATAATTCCTGGTAAAGTTTATAAATTGCTTTGCTTATCATTCTTACACTTTTTCTTTTGTGATATGTGACCCATTTCACTGGGTGTGTCTGGGTCTGTGCACAGACACACACTCACAGACACACACTCACAGACACACACACACACAAACACACATACACACACACACACACACACACACACACACACACACACACACACACACACACACACACAGACCCCCCCCCATACACACATACACACACACTGTCACAATGAACACAAAAATTGAATAGCTCCTGAATGGGAATGAATGGGCAAGTGATCAGAGGGCCTCAGCTCTGGGAAGAGGCATGAGTCATACAAACCAGAATGTGCTACTGAGAGAGAGACACAGAGAGAGAGACAGAAAGACAGAGCCAGAAAGAGAGACAGAGAGAGAAAGACACAGAGAGAGACAGAGACAGAGCCAGAAAGAGAGACAGAGAGAGAGACAGAGACAGAGAGAGAGACAGAGACAGAGAGAGAGACAGAGACACAGAGAGAGAGAGAGAGAGACAGAAAGACAGAGAGACAGAGCCAGAAACAGAGAGAGAGAGAGAGAGAGGTGGAAGGAAAGAAAGAAAAGAATACATTCTAGGAATGGATACAGTTAAAGCAATAAAATTTTAATGATTCTTTCTTGGAGAAGGAGAAAAATGGAGAGAGCAGGCTCCTAAACCGAATGTGTGTGTGTGTGTGTGGGGAGGGGGTGAAAGAGAGGGATGGGGAATAATGAAAAGGATCAAGGAAGGGCATGGATGTGGTTTTGGAGCAAAGCAAAGGTTACGGTCTAATAAAAAAGCAGGCATTGTGAGCGGGGAACATGCCATGTTCACATTCACACAGTGGTGAGGGGGAAACATGGGAGAGTGGTGCAGGCGTGGTGCTACCCTGACGTGACGAGAGACACGGACCCTCGCTGGTGTTGGCTGCAATGCGTGACAGCACAGCACATTTTCATATTTATGTCCCCTTAAAGTCAACGGTCCCAGGGAATACTGTATGTCACAAATCAACATGTTGCAGTTTTAATACTGCAGAAGTGTTTTCAATCATACGGTTTTGAACACACACTCATACAGCAAAACAGACACATAGACACATACACCTACAAACGCATGCGCAGACGCAGACACACACACACACACACACACACACACACACACACACATACACACACACCCATACACACTCAATTACAAACAATTTAGGAGCTTAAGTTCTAATTACAGCCATTGTTTTCAATAGTATTTCGTGCTTGGCTGTCCAACTAACATCTCAACTCAATGCCAACCACGCCCTCAGCTCCCCACTGAGCAGAGAGTAAACAACACATTATGTCCAGTGTGTCATTCTCTCTCTCCCAGTGGAGACTCTGAGATGGCTGGTCCAGCAGGACTGGATGGTCATTGCACTTACAGTACGTCTTACTCAAGACCATCTTTTCTAAGAGAAGAGGAAGACAAACAAGAAGTACAACGTTTGTGTACAAAAGAAGTACAAATGTTCTTGTTTGTTCCCAGATCTGTCACTCTCTGGGTTTCTCTCAAATTATGCTTTATCGGCATGAATGAATAAAGTAATTGTTGGCAAGCCTACAGAAATGGCATATTAGATATTAACATAAATTCATATTTAGTAGGTTTTTCTTTCTCTGCCTCTTTCTTTGTGCCTTTCTCCATTTCCTAAACCGGTTTTTGAGTGTCAAAGACATTTTTATTTCTGTGATTTTCCTTTCCATTTATGTGATATGTGGTATATTCTCAAGGAACCAGAGAAAGAGAGAAAGTATGCCCACATCCCGTAGCTGGAGGTCATATTGAGGTCTCCTTGAAGTCTGTGTGGGTTTGTTCAAATGGGTTTGTTCAAAACTTGAACAAGCTTAAGGGCACAACCTTGGGGCATGTAGAAATTGCTGATGTCTTTAAGAGTTTAATTGTGTAGATTCCCACGTCTGAGATTGGTTTTGATGCTCAGAACAGAAATAAATGGGAACAGAAATACATCGACTCAGCAATGTGCCCTCTCTTAAACCAAACAATCAACCAACACACGCACATGCATGCATGCACACACTTGCACACGCAAACACACACACACACACACACACAAATATACACAGACACACACACACATACACACAAACACACACACACAAACACACACACACACACACACACACAGAGTTGTGCACACTCACCCATACCCACACACACACACTGAAGGGGTCTGATTTGTGGCCTGATGTAATCTCTCTAGACAGAGACAGACCAGAGTCAGTGCTATATTTCACACATGTGTTTCTGAGCACAGCCTCCACATACACTCACACGCTCACACACACACACACACTCTCTCTCTCTCTTCCCTCCTGCTGACTAAACTCCTCCCATCCTCTCATCTTTCTTTCTCACTTTCTCTCTCTAAACTATACGGTTTGACCTTTCTTTTTTTCCCTGTCATTCTGTTTGTACTTTCTTCATCCTTCTCTCCACTATCATCTGCTCCCTGTGCCAAATGTTCCCAAATGTTCCTCTGGGAATCTTCCTCGTCCACTCTCGTGGCCCATCTTTCATCTCACTTCCTCTCCCTCTTTCCATGCTCTCCCTCTCTCTTTTCCTTTTATCCCTGTTCTTCATTCTCTCCCTCTCTCTCTCCCTCTTTCTCTCTCTCTCTCTCTCTCTACGCCCCCCTTCCCCTCTCTCAGTAGGAGGCCCAGGCTTGCTGTAAATGGTTCAGCGAAGAGAGGAGCTGGGAGGAGAGGGGGAGATGGGTGAACAGTAAGCCCAGGCTGGACAGCCCTCTGCTGGCCAGAGGCTCGGCCGGACACCCCCCCCCCCCCGCCGTTACCACAGCCCTGGGAGCCTGCTAACGCCAGCTGGAGAAGACACAGAGCGTCATTGTGCAAGAAGGGAGAGAAAGAAAGAGAGAGGGAGAAAGACAGGGAAAAGTAAAAGAGAGAGGCAGCAAAGAAAGAATGAAAGGTAGAGAGAGACAGAAGAGTAACAGAGAGAGAGTGAGGGGTAGAATGAGAGAGAAGGACAAAGTGTGAGAAGTAACAGAAAGAAGGAAGCAGGAGAGAGCGAGAAAAGAAAGCACTACAGAAAAAGAGGGGGAAGTGAGAGGAGGCAGAGCAGAGGTGGCTTTGGAAGGGACGAGAGAGAGAACTGTGAGAGAGGGAAGAGAGATAGAGAGGGGGAGGAGTGCAAGTGTGTGTGTGTGTGTGTGTGTGTGTGTGTATGTGTGGAGGTTGGTTCGAGTGGCCTCAATCTGGGCCCCATGAGTCCTGGCACTGACGCCACAACCAGAACTGGGTCAAACACTGGAGGAAAACACACACACACACACACACAAAGAGCCCACATTTTGCCGAATAGTCATGCGTACAAACACATGTGCACCCGTCTCAGTTCAATAAGTTTTTCTTCAAAACAAAAGCATGCTTTCAAACACACACAAACACACACACACTAGCTTAAAGAGAGATGGGGGTAAAAGAGAAATGGGGGAGGGGGTATAGCTAACAAAGGACAGGCACAAAACTACACTGCAGGTACAAGCCAAAACTTCCAACCCTGATTTGAGTTTCTACAAAATGCAATTTCTAGTCCATCCAGAGGGGGTCAGTATGCCTAATGTTAAGTGTCCTCTTACCTGATCAGCAGCCATTTTGCTGAGATTTTTGAAAAGACTAACCCATCTAACCAGCTCCGTATGTTACGATATCACAACCCAGGCTTTAAATGTTCATTTAAGTACAGACTGTTCCCTCTTAAGAGTACAGATAGGCTCTTTATAGAGGTTAAGTGTCTGAGGTCATGCTGTTGGCCCTGGTATCTCATCTATTACTGGTGAACCTTCAAAGTCTTCGCATCAGATTGCAGTTTAGAATATTTGTGAATTTGAAATCCTGGTGAATTACACAATTGCTTCTCAATTGCTGCATTAAACTCTTACCAAACTCTTACCAAGTCCATGCTGGATTAGCGATTGTATTTGCGTGTTTTAGGGACATGGACCTGCAGAGCAAATCCCCAAATTCTTCATATGGGTATTCCCAGACTACAATAGGCCTACAAATGGAACACTTTATACAAATGTGTATGTGTGTGTGTGTGTGTGGGCGGGGGGGGGGGGGGGTATTTCAGCTGATGGGAACGTCAGGTGTGTTTATTGGCCCTTCGTATAACCATACATCATTCAAATTATGATTGATTATGATACCAATTTAGGTGTCGGTTACAACTTCCTTCAAATCTGATGAGTTGTTTGTGTTAGGGTTAGGGTTAGGGTTAGTTTTGCTCTAAAATGGTCTGAGGTACACCAATGGCATTCCACTAAGCTTGCCTAAGAAGTCAAGTCTGGGAAGAAAACTGGCTCTGAATCCCAGGTTTACATTGTGTCTCTGAGTGGGGGAAAAATTACACAGAGACGAGAGATTGGTAAATACTTTATATGATTTTGTCTTTATCTTTGCAAATATTATATAGAAAACACATGACGGAGACAGTTTTTGTTTAAAGCGCATCAGAGCATGGAGACGGGCGAGATTATGACAACATGTGTACAGCTTTACAAAACAAAAACACAAACAAATCCACAAATAAAACAGTCTCTTTCCGTACATCAACCCCTGCACCCACTCACCATACACACACACACACACACACACACGCATGCACAAACACACACACATGCACACACAGCCAAGGCTTCATCTCCAAAGCCTCCAGCTCCTCAAAATCGCTTTCTACATATTCACAGTTGGCAATAAAATACTTTTTGAATAGTTGACATTTCTGTTACTAAAACATATGTTTTTGTGTTACTCATATTCTAGTCTCACAGAGCCAGGTATAAGGTCTCAAGCTGGAGACACTTGTTGAAAATGTGAGCCAGAAATGAGTTTTAAATGATCTCTAACAAGGCTGTCAGTGTCCGTACACTTCTTCAATCTAAAGGGCTCTTCACACCGAGAGCGATAACGACAAAAAAGTATCACTCTAGCTAATATGAATGACAGAACGATATCGTTGGGGATCACTTTCAGAGCAATCTTGTGAATGCTAAAAAGCTGATAGAAAATCAGAATCAGAATCACACATCACATTCATCAACACAAAGAGAGACTTTCCCTATCGTTGGGCAGTGAGGGCGCTCATGTCGTTATAGTTACAGTTATCGTTCCTGGTGTGAGGGGCCCTTAAGACCTCATACTCATACAGCATGACTTCATATTTATAACCAATAGGTTTGTCTCCTTCATCAAGCTCTACCTTAACAAAGCGTTTTGATTGGTTTAGCATCCTTAAAGCTGTGATTGTTACCGCCTCTATCTAGCCAACATTTCGCTATGCTTGCCTTCAGTCATGTGTTATAATCCTTATCTGGCTACGTGAGACTAATCAAGCCCAAGTGTGTCTATTACTGTTGTAGTATAACTGTGATTTTTGGAGACAGATCGATTCTTGTTTTTACATGAGCTTATTGAATGAATTTTCAAATACACGTAAATATATATATTTTTTAATATATATTTATATCTATATATATTCATAGTCATATATGCTTGTGTGTGCATGTTGCTGCTGTCCAAGGTACTCGTTATCTCAGGGGAAACTTTTTGGTTCAGTTTTCCCATATTCAAACTCCAGGATATTGACACAATACAAGCTTTGTTGAACTGGTGGTAGACTTAAGTCATCTTAAACCAACCATAATCCTTAGATTCCCAAATAACAGCGAGTAATACAGCTTTTTGTGAGTTTGTGTGTGTGTGCGTGTGCGTGTGTGTGTGTGTTTGTGTGTGTGTGCGTGTGTGAACATGTGTAACTGTGTATGTGTGTGTGTGTGTAAACATGTGGAACTGTGTATGTGTGTGTGTGTGTGTGTGTGTGTGTGTGTGTGTGATGTGAACATGCATGTGTTAGCATAGCCTCACAGAGACAAAGGCAACACAGACTGACATTTTCTCATGTTGAACTGGCACAAGGTGTCATTGAGATAGCTGACTATGCTGGAACAGTACTCACACACACAGAGACACACACACGCACACACACACACACACGCACGCACCCACAATTCTGCCTAACCTGCAGTTATGATGAAAAAGAAACATACAATACAGATTACAAAATAACACCATTTCATACGTATCTACTGAAGGTTGCAGCACGCTTGGACATGTCATACATTCAGCAGAGGATATGTGTAGATTGAGTATGATAAGAACGTGACAGAGTATGTGAGAGAGAAAGAGAGAGAGTGAATGTGTTTGTGTGTGTGTGTGTGTGTGTATGTAAGGGTGTGTATGTAAGGGTGTGTGTGAGTGTGTGTGTATGTACTGTATGGGTGTGTGTGTGTGTGTTTGTGTGTATGTAAGAGGGTGTGTGTGTGTGTGTAAGTGTCACTTTAAACCGACCATAATCCTTAGCTTTTGTAATACCAGGGGCCGAATAAGTTTTTTGTGAGTGTGGTGGTAGTGGGGGGGAAAGTTGGGTAGGTTGGGTAGATTGGTCCTAATCCTGGATCCTACTTTAGATGCTTTCTCCCATCACACACAGATGGTATGGTACTATTATGGTACGGTACTAGGTACTACTATTCGATGGTATGACTAGTAAGATTCATTGTGTGTAAGTGGCCGTAAATATATGACTTGTTCCTGAAATTGACCTGGAAAATTGTTACATTGGCTGTATTGGAGAGAAAGACTCTCGAGATAATCACCACGACACACACAGAGTTCTCCAAGGCTCGATTATTGGACCTTGATTATTTAACCTCTAAGGATAAATCTCGGAAGTAAACCAAATGAGTTAAAACCAAAATCCTGATGAGTTATGCAAGGATACTTAAAACATACTTAATTCTTTTGCTTCTTATGTACCGGTAATACTTCACAAATGTGGCATGCACATATCAGGAACCCAATGAAAAGAGTAGGTACATGACTGGATGTGTCAGATTTGTTTTGAATGGAAAAAAGTGACAATTTTACATGGCAGCAACAGAGAATTACTAAAGATCACTTTGACTGTATGGGTACAAGCCTTAAAAACTAAAATAAAATATTTTCAGCAGAAAAAAAAGTTATATTTTATCTTTA
>NW_027468598.1:14029691-14032191 GCF_046254945.1 Alosa pseudoharengus | reverse complement strand
TCCAGTTTTTGACATGACAAAACAACACCTGGAGGTGCTCATTGTACTCTCTGGGAGGCCACAGCGTTCTCTCATTCTTGGACAATGAGGCGGACAGAGCAAAAGCATGGCAGACGGTCGAGTACTGCCAAGCCCATTAAATAAAGCTGGACTAAAGTTTGAGAATCTCTTTTGGGAGTGAGGGTTGGGGAAACAGAAAGAAAGACAGAAAAGAGAGAGAGTGAGAGAGTGAGAGAGAGAGAGAGAGAGAGAGAGAATGAGTAACGGCATGAGTAACAGTTTTGCGAGGCGTTAATAGTGTCTCTCTACCCCACAAAGATGTCTTTCCTGTGGAGACACACACACACACACAAACACACACACACACACACACACACACACACACACACACACACACACACACACACACACACACACACAGGCAGAGCGTGAGCAACACTTTTAACCCCCCCCCCCCCTCCTCCCCTCTGTCCTCTTCTCCTCCTGAATACTTCTGTTGTTGTGGCACAGTGGATTTCGCAACAGTGCTACTCAGGCAAGCCAAAGAAGCATAGTTGAGAGTGAATCAGAAAGGAAGCAGAGAAAGAGAGTGTGTGTGTGTGTGTGCGCATGTGTGTGTGTGTGTGTGTGTGTGTGTGTGTGTGTGTGTGTGTGTGTGTGTGTGTGTGTGTGTGTGCAAAGAATAGGAGTGAGCAAGAGAAACAAGCGAAATTGGGCGCAAATATGTATCTGATGGAAACCAGAGGGACAGAAGAAGTGAGAGAGGAATGAATGAGGAAGAGAGAGAGAGAATCAGGGAGAGAGAGAGGGAGAGAAAGAGTGAGAGAGAGAGAGAGAGAGACTCAGACATCTGTCTGTTTGTTTTCTTCTTCCGGAGGTTCTGTTTAGTCTGCAAACCGCAATGTCTAAATCTGGCCTCCCTCCCTCTTTCCCTTTACCTCTTTCCTTCTCTCTCTCTCTCTTTTCCTCACAGTCTATCTCTCCCTCTTTCAGATACACACACCTTCTCCTCCCGCTCCTAGTGGCTGGCTGTAAAAAACCTCACACACACACACACACACTCACTCATTGACCTCCTCTGCCTTCAACTCTTTACCAAACCACTGCTGTGCAACAACTACATACACAAATAGAGAAAGTGAGGGAGAGAGAGAGATTTAGAAGTGCATTATACAATTCTTTATGGTTTCTTTGACAACACACACACACACACACACACACACACACACACACACACACACACACACACACACACACACACACACACACACACACACACACACACACACACACACACACACACTAACACATACACACACAATCAAGCCACATGCATGTTTCTCATCACTGTCAAGAGCTCTGTGGTACATGAGGGTTTCTGCACCCAATCCATCATAAGTAATGAAAGCACTATACTCCATAAACCTTAGTGGCCCCCCTCACACATACACCCACACACACACACACACACACACACACACACACACACACACACACACACACACACACACACACACACACACACACACACAATCATGCCACATACACACACAAATATGACCTTGCATACATTTATATGAAAAAGAAATGGACATAAAAATGCAATAAAACCTAATAAATTCTTCTAAATTCTTTCCAGCATGTTCCTCTTACTAGGGGTACTGTGTGTGTGTGTGTGTGTGTGTGTGTGTGTGTGTTTGTGTGTTTGTGTACAAATGTTTGAAAGTGTCCTCAAATTTAAAAGAATGTGTGATGTGTGAAGTTTTTACTTATTGACAACTTGTATAAAATATATAAAGTGAATAAAATAATGTTTGAAAATCTAAACATAGACACTCTAATGCAGAAAAATCCCAGATTGTTTTAGCATAGAACTGTGTGTGTGTGTGTGTGTAGTGCGCGTGTGTGTATGTACTGTACAGTAGTGTGTGACTGTGTGCGTGTCTCATCCAAGCCAACACTGGAAACCACGCCAGGGCAGAGTGGTGAGTGGCACACAAACACACACACACACACACACACACACACACAAACACACACACACACACACACACACACACACACACAGTAGCAGACCGGGACCCAGTGCCAGACGGGCGTCACCCAGACTGGCATCTCTCAGACGGCTGTTTGTACATAAGTCTCTAGCCCCTGCGACTGGGCAGAGGCCTGCGGTCCGCCATGGGAGGTCTGATGTGGAGGCGTTCAGCACAACACACCTCTATATCTCAGCAAGGACCCACTGGCAGTAATGCGTAGAGATGTCAGGGTCTATGTCCTGAAAAGACCCTTTGTGGAGTGGACTTATTTACCCACAATGCACACAGTCAATACACACACACACACATGCACACACGCACGTGCACGCACACGCACACGCAAACACACACAGTAGACAGTCATATAAATTCCTGATTTACTTCCTGATGTTTGTGCATGAAATAGGACATATGCAATTCAACTGCTAGACTATAGTATCATATAGTATCATCACTGTCAA
>NW_027468598.1:14024691-14027191 GCF_046254945.1 Alosa pseudoharengus | reverse complement strand
ACACATACAAATGTGTGCACATAAAAAAATAATTCCCTGGATTTACAGTAAGCTGAACACTACCGGACTAAGCTGCATTTGAACATTCTTGCAGAGAATTAAGGGCCACATGATCAGCAATCGGATGTACCTGTACTGCACTCACACTGAACTTAATATTGGCCTGCACACTACTCAGAGCCTCTGGACATGCCTGAGGAGAATCACACACACACACACACACACACACACACACACACACACACACACATACACACATACACACACACAAACACTCTCCAAAGATATCAGTTTGACTCTCTCTGTGCCCCATCTTCATCCTCACACACACAGACACAGACAAAGACATGGACACACACACACACACACACACACACAAACACACACACACACACACACACACACACACACACACACACACACACACACACACACACACACGCACACACACACACGTCATATGTGTGAATCTTAACATGTGTATGTGAGTCTTCCATGGAGTGAAGAACAGACATGAGACATTAGAGGAGGAGATGTAAGAGAAGAGGAAAAAAGGGAGAAAGAGGGAAAAAGGAAATGACAAAAAGTTAGGGAGTCAAAACAAACATTTGTGGCTTTGGTTTCTTTGATTCATTTAATGGTTGACAACTAACCAAATTGACCTTTTGCAAGGTCCCGCCCTTCTTAGTTACTGTTGCTACGTCTGTGAAACATTGCAGAAGTACCCAGGAAGTAGCCATAGATAATAATAGAGTTAGCGGCTCAAAAACAGACCTATCAGGCAGGCTACAGATTATTATATGTCTATGGGTTACACCAGGCACATAGACTCTTACAACGAATGTGTTGTCGCCGCTGTCTGGACTCTGAGATGTGTTTAAAAAATGTGTAAAAGTTGTGTTGTTTTCAACGCAAGTTGTGTTATTTCAAACACATATTGTGTAACAAATAAAAAAGACAACACAAACTGTTGTCCCTATCTGGACACATCTGGACACATTCGTTTTAAGAGTGAATCTGAAGTGCTCCATTTGTGTCCAGTTTCTAAGTTGTGACGCAATAATTCTTTTTCCGGGTCCAACTGGGCCCAGAGTAGCTCGTTTTTCCATAGACAGTAAAACAAAGAGTTTTTTTTCTACTAGAAGAGTCATCATTCAGTTACTCACTACTTAGTGTGAGCCAGTTTTGTCTGTGAACTGTTTTGCAAAAGGTCAATTGTTGTAGCCCTAATGGAGACACAGGACGCATACACACCCATGTAAAAATAGAACTTTAGGCTAATCAGTGCACTCTGAAACCAAATGTGTTTGGCTCTCTCTATGTTGACAAGGCAGCGAGGACACGTGGGAAAAGAAGAGAAAGGAAAATGAAGTAAACAAGAAAAGAGAAAAAAAAGGATGGAGCAAATCAGAAGAGAAGAGAGGAAAACACAAACCAGTGAAGAGGACAACAACAACAACAACAGCAGCAGCAGCAGCTGGGTACCATCTCCAGGCAGGCCTGTTGGTCTGGCCCAGCATATGGAACAAATGATCCTGAATCTAGTCCTCCACAGTCAGGGGGGAAAGAAGAAACAACCCCCCCCCCCCCCCCCCCCTTACACACACACACACCAACCCTGATGTACTCCTGAGAGAGAGAGAGAGAGAGAGAGAGAGAGAGAGAGAGCAATCTGGCCTCTCCCCAAGCAGCTCCTGACAGAGAGAGAGAAAGCACCTCCTCAGTAGCCTCCTCCTGGTGCAACCACCACCACTTCCACCCCCAAAACCTCCCGCCCCCCTCTGAGCAGCTCCTGAGAGAGAGACAGAGGCTGTGTCCATGCAGAGACTTTTATGCGTTTTGGCCTGTTGTCCGTATAAAAATTATGTTTTCGGTCACTGGAAAAAAGGTTATTTTTAAAAACTCCGGCCAAAGTTTAATTTTCTAAGAACTCTGGTTTCCGTGTTTGCGTGTGGACAGGGATAACAGAGTTTTGGGATTGGGATTGTTTTGAATTGTTTTCATGTCTCTGATTGGCCAACATCACCATCTGCTAGAGAGAGCACCTCCACACAGCAGCCCTCTCCCCTCTCTGTCTCTGTCTCCGTCTCCCCGCTCAGAATTCCTCTCAGCCTGGGCATTCCGGAGGACCTTGTTAACATTCCAGACCGCTTAGCGAATCCCAAAGGCACATCTGGCTGGGAAACACTGCCTGGGTATGTGTAAGGGTTGGGATCCAGGTGTGTGTGTGTGTGTGTGTGTGTGTGTGTGTGTGTGTGTGTGTGTGTGTGTGTGTGTGTGTGTGTGTGTGTGTGTGTGTGTGAACAGCATACACAAAACTGGATCTGTCCTGCTGTCCTGTGATCTCATACAGGGATCTCTTCACATTTGGATCTGTAAAGAAGGCACTCTCTCTCTATATATATATATATATATATATATCTCCCCCCCCCCTCTCTCTCTCTCTCTCGCTCTCTCTCCACACATACACACATAACAAACACACAAAGCACTCCATAAC
>NW_027468598.1:13999691-14012191 GCF_046254945.1 Alosa pseudoharengus | reverse complement strand
GCTCAGCAACACACATACACGCTACACACACACACACACACATGCACGCACAAATGCACACATGCACACACACACACAAACACACAGTACACATGCTACACACAGACACACACACAGACACACACGCACACACGCTTGTGTGTGTGTGTGTGTGTGTGTGTGTGTGTGTGTGTGTGTGTATGTGGAACTGAGTGGAAATCAAGCCAAATTTAACATGTGGCACTGCTCTGTCTTCATTCATCTTGAAGCAAAAGCACACACGCACACGCACACACACACACACACGTCTGTCTTTATACACAGGAATTTAGAAGAAAAGCAGAGGGATGCAAACAACAACTCTCAATGTCTATAGTATGCATAACACATATTTATAACAGATGCGTACACACACACAAACACACACACACACACACACACACACACACACACACACACACACAGGGAACACTGCTGATAAAACACAAGTTCTGTGGCCTACTCTGATCGGGTCTAATCTTTGTTCAAACGAGGCACCAGAACAGAGCAAAACAATGGCCAAGCTCCATGGCAACAGAGGAGCCCATCACCATGGCTACGTGTGTGATATGACAGACACCAGAAGAGAAAGAGATGCTGGCCCGAGACACAGAGGTTCTGGAACTCGAGGAGGGAACGGGCAGCAGAGCGGAGCGGAACGAGTCTGCATGGCAGGTCGCCATGGCAACGGTACAGAGACACAGGGAGAGAGATGGGGAGAGAGACGGGGAGAGAGGGAGAGCGATCTCTGGTTGCCATGGTCACAGGGCAGCAAGCATCCATGTGCCTTGTTCAAGGATCTGTGTAGAAACCCTCTCGTCATGATTACACATAATGTATGTGTGTATGTGCCTGACTGTGTGTGTGTGTCTGTGTGTCATTTCAAATGATCCCTACAACCTGAGAATATAGAGCTGCAAACTGGTAAGAACCGGTTTGCTAAATCAGCTAGTGCTCACAACGGATCATCATGTTAACGGACACGTAATCCTCTCCGATCACCGCACTGCTTCAACATAATATGCCCAGACAGCATGCTCAACACACTGTTCTCCATGCACAGTCTTACAGGGAGATGGGAGGAGAAAGACAAAGGCAGAAGGGTTTTTCAGTTGCCCAAGGCCACTCATGATCTATCAGTCCTGAGACACACACATATTCATATCCTTACCCTACCGCCACAAACACACACACAGACACACACACATGCAGACATTAAACCATAAGGATGATGCAGACACTAATTCATCATTCAACCCAGCACTCACAAAGACACCTAAAGCTGAGCTCTCTCGGTCTCTGAGCTTGACCCTATCCACAGTGGCTTCCTTACACAAGGCTGAGACCAAAGCCCAGCCACACCAGGTCTGCACTTGATCAAGGCCAAATTGAGCCCAGATTCCGGAACTATCTGGGTCCTGAGTCATCAGAACCTGAAGCGGAGTCAGACCCAGATGGCCAGGCCAAGACAGCGTTGGGAGCTTTGAGCACAACAGGGTCAACAAGATGGCCAACCCTTGCTTTGCTCATGGGTCCACACATCCTCCGGGGAAAACAGCCCATAGGTTGTGGGAAAGGCCTGTGCGTGAGTGTGCGTGTGTGTGCGTGCGTGCGTGCATGCACATGTGCGTGTATGAATGTATTTATATTTGTGCACATTCACTTCCGACCCAGATTTCTCCACTGACGGCCTGAAACATTCCAAAGGTTTGGAATGTGTTTTGGCTCGGACCCCCCTACCATAAAAAGCCAATGTGTTCCTGTTTAGCTGGTGTGATGTTCTGGGAGAGGATGCAAATTCCCTGCAAAGCAACAACTACCGATTGCTCATGTCTCGCAGGTTCATGCCATGTCCACTCTACTTGGACGAAAAGCCCTTCAGCAGCACACTGACACTTTTGGCCAGACTGGACTTAACGCCATGGGGGCTACACATCAAAACTGCCACCTGGCCAGTCCAAGTGATGGCTCTTGCATGGTCATGGGCAATTATTTAGTGTGTTTGGTAGAATGGCTGCATGCACATCCCAACTCACTTTAGGCCAGGAGCAGGACATTTGCCTGAGGAAGACTCCAACGGGTCCAAGCATCGCTGTTTTTAATTTAAAAAGTTAGGAGTTACTCCGGTGTGCGGACATTCTCACAATTATTCAGTGTGCCCACATTGATAGGGCATACACATTTCTAATAGAGTGAAAGTAAAATTGTGTACTTTGGCTGGGTTTATGGCACCACAGGGGCCAGAACTGTGGTTACCTTAGCGAAAGTTGGTCAACAACCTGGATCTAGAACTAAACTCGTTGGCGCTCATCTCATTAACTCTAGAATCTAGAATGGTCTAGATCCAAAAACCCTTGCTGGAAAATGTAGGACCACCATCGTTAATCCTTCCTGAAGGCGGGTTCTGGGGAACAGTCACGTGAGGGCCAAGCTCTCAGAACCAGAATAGAGAGACTAGAACCCATGGCAAGCGTTCAGCTCAGGCACGTGTAGGAAGTGCTCCGAGGTGGGCGTGTGATGTCATTTCCTGAGGGCAGCAGGGCGCAGCTGCCTGTGTAAAGGGCTGGCTGTTAAACGAGGCGAATGTTCCTGTTTTAGTGTTTGTGTGTTTTAGGGGTTAGTCTGCTGGGGCAGGCGGCCCTTTCGTTTGCCCTCCAGACTGTGGCTTATTGAGTATGTGTATGTGTGTGTGTGTGCGTCTGGAATGTTTGTGGGCCCATCAGACAAACAAAACACCACACACACACATACACACATACTAAAAGTTACCATCACAAAGACGCACTGTTGGGTATTTCTGTCAAAGACTTACAGGACACACCAAATGCAATCAGGAGTCAGTGGTTTAGATTTTGAAACGAGATTCAAGTTTAGATTCAGACCAAAATGATCCTCACATCCCATAGACAAGTCTGGGTTTCACCCTTAGACCTCAGGTCTGTAACTGATGAAGTGAGTTATTATTGTAGTTCTACAGCATTAAACCTTCACCTCGTTAAATGGCAATGTTCACTGCAAAGCCACGGTAAACTGTGCAGATAGAATCGCTAGGTAATAGCTCCAAAAAGTTTACTACGCTATTCAGTCTTCTTGTCACCAGGCCAAGGCAGTATGCAAGTTGTGCAAGTTCATCTGGCAGGACGTCTACACGACATCTGGAGTACATTACGAGCCGAGGACACGCGGATATAGCTCGCTGCACGGCCTGCCTGCCTGCCTGCTCGCATAGAAGCAGAGAAAGAGTGAGCGCGCGGGTGAAAGGAAGAGAGATGAGAGTGAGCAGCTTCTTTCAAGAATGCAAAGCTCCCCCAGTCCCTGAAACACACAGCTTGACAACAGATGTGCCATCAAACGATGCTGCAAACTGAAACAGAACCCGTACACGATTTGGTGGCGAGTTTGCTAATGCTCTGCAAGGCAAGGCTTTCTCGGTGAGACTATAGTGCACAGGGGGCCATCAACTAGTTCAACGACTCACACGTTGGCTCAACGTTACGCAAGCGTAGGTATCACTTTATCGGTCTCCAGATAGGAGCAGTCGGTGTCCATGTCCTGTTACATCCCGGGACAAAATGATTGCGTACAAATTGTGCTTAACGCAACATAACTCAAAAAATGAAAAGGCTAAATGACAAGTCCAGGGTTGGAGTGGGCTTTAATATGTGGGCACCCACAGACTCTCAGTCTACTGGAAAGAGGCTCCCTGGTCTTTATCAACATCAGTTCACCAGCAGTACACACATAAACAAATACGAGTCCGCAATGCAACATAACCCCGTATTCCACATAGGAAACATCCGGGAAAGATCAGGCTGACTGAAGGTACCAACACGGAGAATTCAGGGGTGTCCACGTAAACCGCGGCAAAGCTGCTTGAGGAGGAAACAACGACCTCAAGAAAACCACAAGCCTCTCATGGCGGGGTGTAAATGTGTGAGGTAGACATATTACTCTTACCTGTAGTCGCTCTGTCGCAGGTTGCCACATTATGAATAAATGTGCTTGTTCTACGTGTCTGTGAATGGTATATGTGTGATTGTGTGAGTGAAGGTGTGTGTGTGTATGTGTGTGTGTGTGTGTGTGTATGTGTGTGTGTGTATGTCTGTCTGAGTGTGGTGAGTCCGTGCGTGTGATTGCGTGTGTATGGGCACAACAGCTGGAATCTCGTTGGTGAGCACTCCGGTTCGCATGTGCCCGCTCGCGGCGCTGGCTCGCTGCTTCTCCTTACCCCGGTGCTCCCGCGATCCCGTGAAAACAGACGGTGAATTCCAATGGTTCGCGAGGACGAAGCTCCGCCTGCGAAAAAAACACGCGAACCCCCTCTTTTCTCTCCTCCTCCTCTCCTATTCTCCCCTCAGCTCATCGCTGAACTGGCCGGCAGTGGGCGCTTGATGGAGAAAAGTATCACCAATGATGTGGACAAATGAATTCGCATTCAGTGTCTGGACTAGGGTCTGTCTGAAGTGTGTCTGGGTACCTTCTTGGAGGACCTTACAGATACTACACAAATAAAACAGACAACTTTATCAAGTTTATCAGCTGAATTCAAGTCTAAAATTGGCCTTAGTGTCAGCAAATGCAGGGGAAATGTTATCTTTATGTTAGACGATCAGTGACCTGTAGAATGGCCCCTATTTCTCTCAAAGAAGAAAAGGAATGTGGCCTCAGTCAGATGTGCTTTTGTCATTGGATGTGAAATAGACCCCCAACGGCACAGCAGAATGACCCCAGAGAGATCAGCAGGGTCAGAGGTCAAGCATCAGTTCCAACTTTTTTGTCCTATTGCCTCCTCATCACATCCCTCATTCATTATTTCCTCCTAAAAAAGGCATAGATAGATAGATAGATAGATAGATACTTTATTGATCCCCTGGGGAAATTCAAGGTGTTAGTAGCAAAAACATTAGTTGTGCGCATTAGTTGTGGCATAATTTCACATAGGCTATTCACCACCTTCTATTCCTCATTCACTTTTTTTACCTCTCAAAGTTCATTCATCTATCCATTCTTTTCTCCTCACCTCTCTTCATCCTTCTCTTCCTCCAAACTGAAGTTGTGTGTGTGTGGAAGGGTATGGGGTGGGTGGGGGGGTAGCGGCACCCGGATTGGCACACCGTCACACTCCGATGTGTTTACAGATGTTTACGCCACATGGAACATCTGGATTCTGCTGCAGGTCAGCAAAGGTCAGTGTCTGCGCTAACAGTCCAATGCTCCTTTTATGGGCTGGGGCTGCTATCGGCCAATCAGGAGCCAGCTCTACACAGGCTCAGGGTCCCGCCCCTGTCTCCTGTCTGTCTCACTATTACCTTTCTCTCTCTTTCTCTCTTTCCATCTCTATCTCTTTGTCTTTCTCGTGTTCTGTCATTTATCTCTGCATTTGTACATGTCTCTTTTGTGTCTGTCTGTTGGTATATCCTTTTCTTAGATTCATACCCTCATCTGTCTCATGTCTGTTTGTGGTATGTGATTTTATTAGGTTCATACTCTCTCACCCATTCAATCTGCCTCTTCTTACGTGTGTGTGTGTGTGTGTGTGTGTGTGTGTGTGTGTGTGTGTTTGTGTGTGTGTGTGTGTGTAGGTATTCCACTTTATTGGAGTCACATCCTTCCTGTGTCTTGTCCACTGTGCCAGTTTATTACATTCATATACGTTTGAGTCATATACTCTCATCTCTTCTTTCTTGTTCTCATCTGTATTTTCAAAAAACTATTTCTTGGCCTCCCCTTGTCTTTTTCTTGTGCAATCTTTTGTCTCTACTTTATCAGAACAGACACACACAAATACTTTGAATTCTCTCTCAAAATTGTTTGTTTGTACTAATTCAGACTTAGCACTTATAGATTGCATCATTCTGTTAGCCACTGGAACAGTTTCTTCAGTTGGGTAGCTTGCGGGAATTCTGCAGTGTTGGAGCTGTTTTTGTTCATCCAGAACAAAAACAACAGATACCAGTGAAGAAAACACTAAACAAAATAGAAACTGAAACCAGCAATACATCTACACTCACCCTCACACACTCACTCACACATATAAACACACACACACACACACACACACATACACAAAACACACTATGTGAAGGGTCGACTAAAACCTTTATTAGTACATCATTCAACACAGTTAATCAACACATTGACCATTCTATTCTTCAATGTGGAAAAGAGGGAAGAGGAGACAGAAAACCACAGCGAGGTGAGGAGGATAAGGAGGAACTACGGTAACGGTCAGGACGCCCATCTAACAGGAAAAGATCATGAAAAGGAAGGCCCGACCCGTACAGACATATTCATTCTCTCTCACTCACTCACACATAGGCATAAGCCTAAAGTAGGCTATATGGACATTGTTGCACCCACTCGACAACAAAGACACAGATGCACAAATACTGTACAGCAAACGGACTCCCTGGCTACAGACTCCCAGGCTAACGAGCGCAGACACTAAATCCAGCTGTGATGAACAGAACCCAGCTGTGATGAACTGAGGGGGTCCAAGAACCTTTTATCATATTTATATCTTGACTCCACACAAGACCCAACATTATGGTACCATGAGCCAACTAACTCCAGTATTACGAACATCAGTGCTCAGGATCAGAGGTTAAAAGAGAAAGAGAACCTAAAAAACCTGGACCTCAGTCAAATGGTTTGATACAGACATACAGTACTCTACAGTAGATGGACACTGTCTTCTCTGAAGAGTGGTTTAAGGTGATTTTGAGCCAGTCAGTTTAGTCTTTTTTAACAGTGAATGTTTCATGTTCTTAGTTCTTTAGTCCTCTTATCCTTCCTTTCCTTTCCCTTCCAGTTCATCATATTCCTTTACTCTTAGATGTTGATCAGTTTCCATTTGTGTCCTTAATTATTCAAAATCAAAGCTGTAATGTCCTGGTACAGTACAGTACAGTGGACACGGACAAGTGACCCCATGAAACAGGAAGTTGTTCTCTTCTACCCACCTCTCCCAACCTTTGAACTTCCTCTTAATTATTGTATCATTCCATCCCCACCATTCAAGTGTGTACATAGAGAACAGAGAAGTTTAATAAACGACCTTATTAAGGGCCGTTCACACCAATAACAATAACTATAACTGAAACTGACAATATCGGTGTTCGTGTCGTTGTTATAGTTTATGTGTGGACATTGTCATTTGTTCTTGGTCTGAAAGGCCCTTTAGTCAGAGACTAAGTTTAGTTATAGAATGATGCCTAGTTCTCTCCTGAACAACTCATACCAAAGAAACTGATAAACAAACAAACAAATATAATACAATCAAATATTACTTTAATTATTAGTTTTGCAAAAGCACTTTCTTTCAACTGCCTTGACGATACATTGATTCATTATGAACTCTCCTACTAACACAAAATGCGAGAACAAGAAGTAGTAGAAGAAGAAGAAGAACAACAACAACAAATAGATTATGGCACAAAACCTCTCCAGCGAAGTTTAAAAAACACAAAATTTACCGTTACATATTATGCAGGGTTTCTAAACGCAATGCAGAAACCATCGAACGCTATCATGCACCAGTTAAGGCCACCTACTGCAAGTTAATTTTTTTCTCCTTAAATAAAAAAAACCTCTGTTTAAATCATTACATAGTTATTGTTTTAAATAAGTTACATATCATTACAGCACTGTATTGACCAGTGCATCTATGTCTACTACATCAGCAAAAACCGCTAGCACTGCCTGGAAAGTCTACACCCACCAGAGGGGCAGGTGGAGACTGAAGGGTAATGTAAAGACCACCACCCCCCACCACCGCCACCTCCACCCACATGGTCCCTCCCCCCTCTACAGTAAAAAGGAAAAGTCTGCGCAGGTGAACGACTACTCACATTCAGCTATAGAGCAGAAGTCTGTGTGTGCTTGGGCCCTTCCCGAACCACGACTGCACCGTGCGATGCAAACCGTCGCAAAGCATCGTGGGTAGGGGATGGGAGGAGAGTGAAATACTGTCACATCCCTCTAGAAGAGGGGTCTATTCTAGATCTTTCTGTTTTTCATTTTTCACATATCAATATTTTCATTTGTTTAGAAGAACATTTACAATGATTATAATTATGCCCTCTTTAAAAAATAATAATAATAATAATACTGAATGGTTGGCATTGACTGATCAGAAAGGCTGGGCTTAAATGCATATGTAGGAGTGTGTATCTGTGTGTGTCTGTGTGTGTGTGTGTGTGTGTGTGTGTGTGTGTGTGTGTGTGTGTGTGTGTGTGTGTGTTTGTGTGTGTGTGTTTGTGTATGTGTGTGTGTGTTTTACAAATCTTTCGTTTTGATAAGCGTGACCAGAGGTTTGTCATCGGGACTGTAATCTTCATAGGTGATGGGAGTGGCGTCATACATGGCAGGCCGAGACTTCTTCCCAAACCTGAGAAACATCAACCAATCAACAGAATATTTATTTATCAACCAATTATTTATCAGTTAACTCTTTCCTACTAAAATACACACACATAGAAAAACTATATAATTATATTCCAAACCATTTGTGAAGTCATGTATTATGTAAGGGATAATGTATTTTCCACCTGTAATTATCGATAATTCCGACTACTTGCCAAAACGAGAAAAGAAACTTAACACAATGGGTCTTTAAAAAGGATTTTGCCACCGTTTGTGGCTTCCTGACAAAATAAATAGTTTGCCACACAAATAGAACTTAACGGTTTCAGGTGTTGCATGGCAACGTCTTACTAGCTGACTCACTTTCAATGAATTCATTGCAATAAGCGAACGGTCTTCTTGCAGAATGATAAAGACGTGAATCAAAAGCACAAAACCCGTTGCCATTGACAGCGGTCATTATATAGGCTACTTTGCAGTGGTAATTATATAGATTTATTACACGGCTCTTCGGCGTGCTGCAGAAAGTTCCATTCACATGAATGGTCCTTCCCAATGTTCGGAGGTCTGTTAAATCTATATAATTACCGCTGCAAAGTATAAAATGACTGCTGTCAATGGCAACAGGTTTTGTGCTTTTGATTCATGTCTTTCATATCATTCCACAAGAAGGCCGCTGCGCGTCAGGGTTCTGTTTGCCCTGTCGGGACTTAGGCCGACAGGGCAAACAGAATATAGGCTTTTCCGATAATTACCGGCGGACAATTCATTGTCCCTTACTTAACAGACCTCCAAACCTTGCTTTTCTTTACCCCTCCCCCTTCCTCTGACCTGCCTTTCTCTCTTTCCCCCTTTCCTCGCATGACGCACGTTTGACCCCCCCCCCACCCCCAACTCCCCACCCGTTCTCTCACTCTCTTCTTCCGCCCATCCCTCTGCCCGGTCCTGGCATACATTCTCTCTCTCATTCTTTTTTTGGTTTTAACAAGGGTTGTTTTTACGGTTTTTACTAGTCCAAAGTATCATGTATGTCACCCCCCCCCCCCCCCCCCGCCTCATCCCTCTTCATTGCCTAACCTGGCATGGCGTATGTTGAGCTGCCCTCTCCCCCTCCCTCCTCCCTAGCTAACCTGGCATGGCGTATGTTGAGCTGCCCTCTCCCCCTCCCTCCTCCCTAGCTAACCTGGCATGGCGTATGTTGGCGATGGCGTTGCTGAAGTCGCTGTCGATGCTGCGGCAGTTGTAGAACTCCTGGTAGGCGTGGCGCGAGGAGCCCTGGTACTCGATGCGGCTGATTCGGCAGATGCCCACGATGAGGATGATGAGCATGAGGACGAAGGCCACACACAGCGCCCCGATGATGATGTACAGAGAGTGACGTGGCATGTTGGTCAGGGTCTCGTCAGGGTGCGCTGGCTTCCACTGCAGGTCTATGGAAGGACAGAGAGAGAGAGAGAGAGAGAGAGGAGGGAGAGAAAGAGAGAAAGAGAGAGGAAGAGAGAGAGAAAGAGAGAAGGAGGAAGAGAGAGAGGGAGACAGAGAGAGAGACATCAATACCTGGTGTTATGTCTATTTTTTCTTCTCCTTTCTCTTCTCTTAGATCCTCAGTCTGGTTCTGAGATGTCAATACATGTAACATTAATGGAATGATTTGTACGTTGCCAATTTTGGCCTGTCCCCTATTATCGCCCCCATACGTGTGTGTGCCACTTAACATTCATTTTGGTGGATTCGAAAAAAAAACTTTTTTCTGTAGTAGTTCTCCACTGATCTGAGCTAATGCACAGATTACATAGTGAAGTAGGGGTCTCGGGAGGATACAACTTAGTCTGAATGTGGCCTTCAATTCACCACCACATTTGAATGTCCCCCATAGCCCGAGTGGGCGGAAATAAGCAACAGGACAGACAACACAGTCTAAAACTATAAGCGTGGTAACCATGATTGGGTAATTTAGGCAGTGAATGCTCCCGGTTAGATCCAGGCCACGTCTACAGCTGTCCACATGCACACACTTCTGGCTACTCGAATTTCGAATTTTCATTTGAAAGGGGTGGAAATTGATGCTATTGCAATAGTGTTCTATGTCCTTGTGATTTTCTACTGGCTCATGCATGTCCTTATGCTTTTATGTCAAACTCCAATCAAAATGCATCACTAAACAACCCTGACATAACTAAATTAACCATAATAAACATAATGGGTGTTAAATGTTTGATTCTAACAATAATGTTATACAACAATTTCTAAGATACATTTATTACTCTCACACACACACATGAATGCTCGCATGCATACAGGTACACACAAAGGCATGGGCACAGACATACACAGAGAGCAAATATGCATGGCTAAATGATTTCAGGTGTGTGTGTGTGTGTTAGGGGTGTAACGGTTCATGTATTCGTATTGAACCGAAACGGTACGGGCGTCACGGTTCGGTGCATGAATTTACACGGAGAATACACGGTATAAAAATACATAAAACTCGTGTGCGGATTAATTAATGTCATGCGCAATTACTGTTAAGTAGCGAGAGTTACGGGAGTTCTTTAGCGACACCTAACGCTAATCTGTAGCCTCGCCTTAGCTCTGAAGCTCTGATTGGCGCCTATGTTTTTTTTTGTCAGGTCGTCGGTCGAGTCCGTCAGTCATTAGCAGCACTAAGGTTAGACCTACAAGAGTTAGAGGATCCGCTGGTCTCTTTAAGATCGCAAGTTTGAGAACTTCAGTTACAGTAACGTTAGTACAGGCGAAAGAGTGGTGGATAAGATGAAATTGTGTGTCGGCGTTGTTCAGCATTGGGTATGTGAGTGGAAAAAATGCTACACATATTCAAAGCCATCACCCAGATGATGTAGGCTACCAATCACTGAAACGAGGGGAAAGAAACTTCCCGTGCGCTTCAGCAGCCTTTGGATACACATACAAATAGGCCAAAACCTATGGCTTAAATTAAATGATTTCGTAATGACAGAAAGCTATGTAAATCGCGTGGTAATTACCTTTATGTTGGGGTAACTCGTAACTTCTCACATGAGGAGCTGGTAGTGTAAGTGCAGACAGTAAAATAAAGTGACAATGCTAACCAGGCTAATAAACAAACCATGCTACGGTGAGTTAACGTCAAAGGGCAAAGTCACGTGACTTCTAGTTGTAGTCTGTTTATGAAATGAACAATTTCGGTTTTTTTAAAAAGGCAAAATAGTGTGATATTTTCACAGTTAGTAGGCTAGATTATTACTTTACACACAATGAAAAATATTGAGGCAAATTGTAGACCCTTCCATATACAACTAAACACAGATGTTGAAGGTCTTGCTTAAGTGGATTTTTAAAAATCATTTTCTATGTAATTTGCACTTTCAGAAATAAGAGATGCTGTAGGCCTATTTTCAGTTTTATAGCTGATTGTCTTATTTTGTTTACAAGTTACAGATTGAGTCTGGGCACTTATTGTACTGTTTAGCCTACATCTTACACACTTCAGGCTGTTGCAGATAGCTCAGGGAAGAGACTGTATGACACTAGGTGGTACAGCCTGAGACATGTACAAAAAAAAATGCTTTCTGCATTTTTGTTTTGCTTTTCCCTCCATTGTACCGAACTCGTACCGAACCGTGATGTCCGAACCGAGGTATGAACCGAACCGTGACTTCTGTGTACCGTTACACCCCTAGTGTGTGTGTGTGTGTGTGTGTGTGTGTGTGTGTGTGTGTGTGTGTGTGTGTGTCCTACTTACGGATCTCGCAGTTGCCTCCAACCCAGCCGGGAGGGCAGTGGCAGGCATAGCCGTTTGATTGGTTGATGCAGGTGCCGCCATGGTGACAGGGATTGCTCTCACACTCGTTGATGTCCACCTCACAATGTTGCCCTGAGGATTTGAGGGTGTGTGTGGGGGGGGGGGTCGGAAGTGAGGAAAGAACACATGAGGGAGGGGGTGTCAAAAAAACAGATGTCAGGTACACAGGAAGCTCTCTCTCTCTCTTACACACACACACACACACACACACACACAAACAAACACTTAACACACATGCAGGAGCTCTTACCTAAGTATCCAGGGGGACACACACAGGAGGCGTTGAGTCCTCCACTCTCACAGTGGCCTCCATTTT
>NW_027468598.1:13982191-13987191 GCF_046254945.1 Alosa pseudoharengus | reverse complement strand
ATGCTGTGGTTAACAGCAGTCAACATCAACCTGCAAGAAAGATACTTGCTGTTGTTTTGATGAAATTCTTATCTGAATAACAGAATTCATTTCCATCACACATAAGCACACCTGGTGAGCAGGAACAGGTGAAGTTCCGCCCCTGGCCTCCCTGTCGCAGGTCGGTGCAGGTGCCGTTGTTCTCGCATGGCTTGTGGTGGCACGCATCATACTCTTCACAGAAGATTCCGGTAAAGCCATCATCACATTCACAATAGAAGGTGTCCTACAGCAAGAGACAGCAACCAAGTTTAAAGAGAAATCATCAGAAAAACAGCTTTCACTAACATTCCCTTATAGTTACACTATAAACAGCTGTAAATGTACTATGACTATGCACCATTTTTAGAAGAATGAAAGACAATAAATGGTGCTGTTTTGTACAAAGAACTGCCATAATGACTTTCACCATTAATCAATGGCAGTATTTCACCCAGAGGTTTTACTGAATGAAAGGGCGGTGGGAAGAGTGGCACTAGGGTGAGTGAGCAATTGTGTTGTGTGCCCGTAGTGTTGTTAAGGTCATGGGGCTCATTTGGGGAAAGTGTTGGCCCCTCCTTGCATGTTACAACTCACTGCAACACAATATTCAGATGGGATATTAATATTAATTTATTCTCCATTTCTCTCTCCCTCCCTCCCTCTTCTTTCTCTCTCTCCCTCCATCTTGCTCTCTCCATCCCTCTGTCTGTCACTGATGAATCTGGCTATGGAGGAGGACAGCTGGCGTTCAATCTTTGGGCTTGAGATTAATCACCCTCATCTCTCCTCTCTTGTTGGAACCTTGACCCCACCTGCGGTCTCTCTCTCTCTCTCTCGGTCTCTCTCTCAGTCTCTCTCTCTCTCCATTCTCACATCTCTTATTTCTCTCACTCCCTCCCACGACCTCATTCCTTTCGCTCTTTCTCAGTCCTCATTTCATTCTTTCCTTATTCCTTCCTTCTATCTATCTGTCTATCTATCTTTCTTCCTTCCTTTCTTTCTTTCCTTCCTTCTTTCCTCCTCTTTTTTCTCGGAGGTGGAGGTGAAGCTTAATCGGCTGTTGGTTGCTCGGTGTTTGACACTGGGGGCTGAACTGAGAGCCCTGGAGTCCCCCAGGAGTCCCCCTGAGCTCCACTTGTGTTCCCACAGGAGAGGAAGGAGAAAGGGATGGATGAGAGGAAGGAGAAAGGGATGGATGAGAGGAAGGAGAAAGGGATGGATGAGAGGAAGGAGACAAAGAGACAGCTGTGGAGGCCGTTATGCTCTCCTCTCCTCCTCTACTGCTATCAACAAGGGAAAGGAGAAAATGAGAGCAAGAGAGAGAGAGAGGGAGGAAGAGAGAGAGAGAGAGAGAATGGGACGGAGGTGGGACTCTGTGAGGGAGCCGTGCCGGTACCTTGGTGCATAATTTCTATCTCACTTCGGTTCCCATGGTGATGTGAAACCTGGTTTCCTTACTTCCATTCTCTTTCTATCTCTCTCTCCCTTGCTCCCTCTCTCTCCCTCTCTTTTCTCTCTCTCCCTCTTGTCTCTCTCTCTCCCTCTCTCTCTCTCCCCACACACATCCCCATCTGTGTTGCCATGTTCTAATGGTTTGTGACCAAAGTAACAGCAGCTCTGTAAGTGATGTGTGTGCAGAGAAAGAGTGCACTATGTGTGTGAATATGTCTATGTGCATGTGTGTGTGTGTGTGTGTGTGTGTGTGTGTGTGTGTGTGTGTGTGTTTGGTGTTTGTATGTGTGTGTGTGTGTGCTCTGATCTACCTCCCTTCTCTTTGTATTGCATCCTTCTCTTCCCCTCTCTCTCTTCCCCTATCTCTCTCTCTATCTCTCTCTCTCTCTCTCTCCCTCTCTCTCTCTCTCTCTCTCTCAGCTTTATCTAGCAGAGTGCGCGTGCTGGCCGGTGCGATGACCCAGGGGGTCCAGGGCCAGACTCATTAATCATCTCATACAGCACCTCACCCAGCCTGATCTGGGATCAGGTTAAATTCATTAGGAGAACAGCTACAGAATTACACCAGAGATGCTGCTCTGGACTGGCCCATCTGTAGGACGGCACACAGACATCTGTTTCAGTTCATATGGCCAGCAATACAGCCAGTTCATAATTCTATGCCGTAAAAGTCAAAGAAAGGTGAAAAAAACATGGTTTTACGTACACAACGTATACAAAAAGTACTACTCAAAGTAGGCCCTTTATCATACATGCATAATCTGACTGTATTCATTTGAATAGCTAGAAAGACATTACTAATCTATAATCTATATTTGCATACTATTATTAATGTAATTTCACCCATCAGGAGGGAACACTTCATTGTATGCGCTGCCTGTTTTGCTGACGTGAACAGTGGTGCAGCTGTTGTCGGCCATTTTGTATGTGTGCCTGTCTCTCCCCCCTCCACCTACCACGGAGGGCTGGGTGATGCACTTGCCCTTCCCAGAGCACTGCGGGTCGCTGAAGCTGCTGCCTGGCTCCACACAACTGCTGGCCTTACGGGTGATATGCAGCCGCAACGCCACCTCGGGGCCTTCAGGACTGCCCAGGCGCAGGACACCTGAGAGGAGGAAGAACATGCACACACACACACACACACACACACACAAACATGAGACTGCACTCTGAGGGCACTAACTCAATGGATAACTGCAAGTACAGTTTTTTTTTCTAAACTTTCCTGTGCTAACATAGTTCCATTCATTGTTACTGATTTTTTTATTTTTACTTTATTTATTTATTTATTTATTTTAATGAATTAATTAAAATTTCTGTGCTGACTATCAAGCAGTCTACAGCAGATGGAAAAGTCGTAAGAAGTGCCTTCCATCTGGCATTAGCTTTGCCATCAGACAAGACATTTTGTAGGCTTTTTAAGGCCTTTCACACATGCTCAATACTAACGCTCAATACACAAAGTAACAATCATGTCACAACAACATCAAAGAATGAAATGTCAAAAGAAATTATAAAACTCTCACTTTAAATATTTCCTTCTAAGAATCTTACAAATCTAAAATGTGTAGTAATTCAGTTATGCTATTTGACTGCAAATACTGATACGCCTGCTGCACAGTCTGGTTTGGATGCGTCTTGATAAAAAAACAAATCAAGGGTGGCGATAAAAATAAGAGCTGTGCTCATTAAAAATCATGACTATCATCAACAAATTATGCATGCACCATAAATTTGTCAAGTATCTCACATGCAGGCTATCTAGGGATATTTTTACATTTGCAGGTCATTCACTCCTCAGAGTAAATACATTTGGAAACGTACACTAGCTTAACATGGATGGATTAATGCTTATGATGGATGACTGGATGTGGCTGTAAAAAGCTGGTCCAGGATGGCTGGCTCTGGTTTTGACCTGTTCCTGCACTTCCTGGTTTTCTGTTCATTGAGTCCTGCATACTTGTTCTAAGTCACCCGATCACTTTCATTATTTAAAATCGGTCTTGTGTCTGTTTCTTTGCTCTTTGTCTGAGCGTTTCAGCCAAGTCTTTTAAGTGGGTTGTTGCTCTTGAAGCTTTCAAGTGTGTCAAGTCTAGTCTGTTTGGTCCCAAATTCTGTCTTTTCCAGTCTTTAAAAGATTTTTTAAAGTCTGTCTGCATCTATATCTTGCTCTGTTTACTGCTCTGGATTCACAACTGCCTGTTCCTCTGGGATTTGGAATTACTTTTCATGTTTGGAATCTGTTTCCAGGATCAGTAGTTTTGTCTTTCCTCTGTGATTCCTCTGTGCTGAACCATGGACTGTTTTCTGACCATTGACATTTGCCTACCACCTTGCACGGCTGCCTCCCATTAGAATGCAACCCCTTAATGCCTGGCTCCCACCTCTGTGTCTGCATTTGGGCCCTAAATTGACATCCCTGGCCTTACAGGCTGACAGTCCTATAGGATTAGAAATACACTTTCCCCACACCTTTCTTATGCTCATCTGGTACCCCAGTACACACACAGGGGAATGTGTTCACAACTATTTTACTATACACATACTAGACACGAGTACAGTATATGCACTCAAACACACATGCACAATCAGAGTGTCAACAGGCACACACAGACACACACTCAACACAAGAAAACATAGAAACCTATCAGGATATGCCTATTCCCCATGAGATACACTGACAATGGGTTCTCTACAGAGACCCCGCATGTGTCAAAGAGTCTCGTCTGAAGAGAGAGCGAGATCGGGAGAGAGAGGGAGAGCAAGAGAGAGAGAAAGAGAGAGGACCCCTTTGAAGAGACAGCTTCCTTCATATTCCCTTTCCACCATATTTGTTTTTGACACCTGTGCCAGATTCGCTTCGCTTGTCTTTTTATCAGACAAGAAACGGGGGGAAGGAAGGTTTCCCAAAAAACGCACGCACACGCACACACCAGGAGAGGCAGAGAAATAAAACTGCACCCACAGGGTCTCTTTTCAGGTCTCTTTCTGTCACATATGAAAATAGCTTTGTTGTGCCTAGACAAGGGATCGGTGGGAAAATCATATCTCTGTAATGACTGAGATCACAGCTGTTTATTTGAGACCGTGCTGAGGAGTGTGTGCAAACACACTGTTCAAAACACACCACTGTCCCTACATGATATTCCCTACGTGATAGTCCCTACGTGAATTTTTTTTGTTTGGTTGGGTTTTTTCCACAGAATCCTCAGTTCTTAGGGCTTCAGGAACTGAACAGCGGAATTCATTTGACTGTTCAACTGCACTGAGGGAATTCATTTTGTCGGCTCTTCTGAACAGGAATTCATTTGTTGGTTCTTCTGAACAAAGGATCTAGTGTGTCGGTTCTACTGAACTGGGAGGCTTATTTGGACGGGTTCTTCTGAATTCGCCGCCTTTGGTAGGGATGGAAAGTCTAGGAAGAGGAGTGATCCCTCTCTAGATGCTCTCTCTGCCAAAGTTTGCAGATGCAGATGAAGTTTAATATAACCCCCACATACCAACCCACCTCACCACACACACACACA
>NW_027468598.1:13952191-13972191 GCF_046254945.1 Alosa pseudoharengus | reverse complement strand
CTGAATTATTGTATTTTTGGAAGATTCCCTCCAGGTCAGGGAACAATTAACAGCCAAGGTAACAGGTGAAAACAGCCCTATCCACTCAATCAGTGGCCTTACACACTTAAGCTGCCTGTTGCCAGTGAACACGAAACCACAAAAAGGCTTCTTAGAACAGACACCTGTTTCATCAGACAGGAGTCAGGGACCCAGTTGTCAATGTCAGGGTTGTTTTAAGAGAATTGACCAGGTTAAGTAGGTAGACTTTGTCCTCCCTCCACCGTAAAACACAAAGCTGTGCTAGTCTCTGAGTGAGAACTCATTCCAGGTGTGTGGCGCATCACAGTCACAGAACAGCTGGAAGTTATTATTTTTTTGTCTTTTTAGGATCACAAACATTCATTTACTTCTTAATTGTAATCAGAAAACACCCCCCGGCAGGACTGAGATGGGACTGTCACAAACAGCATCTGTGATCCTGGTGGGTGTGGAGGAGAGTTCTCTCCTATGCCTGTTACCTGGACAGGAGCCAATGGGACCTTGGTGATCAAAATGGCTGCAGGTTCCCACCATCAGCTTCAGCCACCAAACATCAGATCCTCCTTTCACATATTCCCAAGTAGTTTATATTATTATGTATCCACGTTATCAAACCTAATTTCTGTCACACATCCATCTGTTTCTCCTGCTCTTTCTTTCTCTCTGAATGTTCCCTCGATTCATTCTACTCCTCCATCCTTCCCCCTTCCCTGCCTCTCAGGTTAAGCCACATACGGTATCAGCCTCCAACCATCCACCAGTAAACCTCTGACAACCGACCTCTCTTTGATGTGTATGTCAACACCCTTTTGTTCCTCTCTCTTCATCCGAGACCAGAAATGCTCCTTAACAAAGCAAAGCAATTAATGTCCACGTCTATGAAGCAGCTTTAACCAGGGAGAGCACAGACTCCTATCCATCCTCTCCTCCTCCCTTTCCTCTCCTCCCCCTCAATTCCTTGTTTGTGTTTTCATCTCCCAGTTCCTCTAACAGACTAATTAGAAGCACGTCTCCTATCTGGCACACTGTGGGATCCAGTCACATGAGAGCGTAGACAGAAGGGTGTTAGTGCCAGAGCACAACAGACAGACCAAGAGAGAAAGAGGGAGCGATGCTGTTTAACAGGGAGACAGATGACAAGAGATATACAAGTGGAGATTTGTGAGAGAGAATTGCTGCTATTTTACATTCATCACAGAAATACACAGTGTTATAGAGCGTACAATACCTGTCATCACTGTAGAAACACTGGTCTAATTGTCTTTACAGAAATGCATTTTTTTTTCTTTTCCTTTTTAATATCTGTTGTATGTCATGTCTGTGTTGTCTGTATTTTCTGGACCCTGAGTCTGGCAATAAAGTTGATGATGATGATGATGATGATGATGATGATGATGCAATGTGTGCTGTGATACAGTAAGGCAGTGAAACAGTGGCATTCTGCTCTTGTTATTGAACTGATAAACGACTATTGCTGCAATCAAGCCCAACACAGTGGGCAAAAACACAACACATCCTCATTTGTCAGTGCAGATTGGGTATCTCTGCATAGCTTCCATATGGTATAAATTCCATATAGCAAGAAACAAACAAACAGATGGCAGATATATTGTTTTATAAATTATGAGAGAATTCTGAAGATGAACCTTATTTCAAGAGAGTTCCATTATCAGCATCATAACTGTTCCAACAAGGCTTCCGTTTTAACATTCCATATGTAATCTTAGTGAAGCGGAAGTAGATTGAGAACAAAATAGAACGTTCAAGCATTGTTTTTGTTTTTGTTGTTGAAAGGGTCTATTAAGATATCACCCTCCCCCTCCAAGGTAACATGTTTGAGTGGATCAATTTAGAAACTTCATGGACATTGTACACTTGAGAGGCTCGATAAACTGGCCAGCTTAATGATGTTGGACCAAGTGCACTACGTAGGGGTTAGGGAGTCATTTGGAATTCAGCCAGCACAGCCTTTTTGGCCTGATCAGGTCAGTGTGCGACTGGTGCCAGCGTCAGAGCCAGGGATGCTGCTGGACAGCGTTAATAGCTCCACTGAGATGTTAGGAAATCAAGGTGAAGAAGGAAGAGCATGGATGAATGAGAGTGTAAAAGCACACACACACACACACACACACACACACACACACACACACACACACACACACACACACACACACACACAATCACAATCTAGAAGATTTAATGTTAACTGATCAATGAAAACCCTACAATAGAACTGCACCTCATGGAGCAATTCATTCATATTGATCACCAAGCTACATTCCTCACTGTACGTGTGTGTGTGTGTGTGTGTGTGTGTGTGCTTGCACGTGCATGTCTGGGTGTGTGTGTGTGTGTGTGTGTGTGTGTGTGTGTGTGTGTGCATGGTCTAAAGAGAGAGGAGCCTCTAACACGAAAGGCACCTTTTCCCTGATTTACTCACAACACACACACACACACACACACACACACACACACACACTAGGTCCCAATTAGCCTGAGCCATTCTCTTCTACATCCATGTGCATTCATTCCATCTCCAGAGGGTCTCAGAGTGCTGGGGGTGACAGGCTGTTGGGCGGGAGCCCTCATTCCCCACACTAAGGAGGGAAATTAAGGAGGAACGTGGGCTTCTAATTGAGTTGGAGCCAGCCCACAGACAATAAGGACACAGAAATACAACACAAGGGCTTTACAATGAACCCCACACACACAATCCATTTTCCTCAAGATAGAAGTGAGTGTTTGGTCTGTGATAGAAAGAGTCAATGCACATGCAGACACACACACACAGACACACACATGGGCATGGACACATACTGTACACACACACAATTGCACTGAGAGAATAGTGGAATGGCCAATTAATTCTATATGCACAAATAGGCTCCACTAGAAGTCACAAGCTATAGTTTAGTGCTATATCAGAGATGTGTGTAAGGGGCTTACATGCCTGTATGCATGAGGGTATGTTTGAGTGTGTGTGTGTGTGTGTGTAAGAATATGTATGTGCACTTGCCAATAAACAAGCCCACGTGAGCCCATGCATATGTGATATATAAGTGTTTATATAAATATGTCAGTGTCGTCAAAATAAAAGGCCACTAATTACTGTTTAATTAAGTCTTGACTATATGCACAGGCTCAGGAGGGAAACACAGTCATTCCGTTCAGACGCTCTCGACGCCATTCCCTCCCACACACACACGCTCTGATTCCTCAGACGGCTCGGGGTTAATAGGTAGCTATGGCTCATCCGCGTACGTTACCTAAGCGATACAGACAGGTAATCTCATTTCTGGAGGCAGTTTATTAAAATAGCGTCATGGAGTCTTTTAAAATGGCAACAGCAGCAGTGCATGGCTCAGAGGAAGAGATAAGCTCTCACTGAGTGTCAGGCAGCATCGTCTGCAGCATCATACAAACACACACACACACACAAACACACACACACACACACACACACACACACACACACACACACACACACACGTCTCCTCACACACACACACACTCCTCATAAGAGTATAACAAACTGAGAGTCGTGAAGCGAGGAAAGAGATTCGGAGAATGAGATTGTGACGTTCACAGCTGCCGGCGGCACGTGTTTCACAGTGTGGAAGGTTCCAGAAACTGTGAAAGACTCAGTGGCCTTGAGGGAGAAAAAGTGTTCTTCATTGGTTTGGTTAAATTCACACACACAAAGACACACGCACATACACAAACACGGTCATTGCTTTAGGGCTGTATACTAAGTAGTGTGTTTTTTGATTGATGTCTGATGTGAAAGTGACAGAGAATCCCCATCAGTAAGCACAGCGCACATCACACACATATTGTCATTAGCCATCAGTGGTGTGTGTGTGTGTGTGTGTGTGTGTGTGTGTGTGTGAAGGAGACAGGGACATAGACAGACAGACAGAGAGTAAAAAAGAACTAAGAAAAGAAAAAGAGATTATTAAGGAGAAAATGGCAGAAAACAGAAAGATGAGAGAGAGAGAGAAAGAAAGAAAGAGTAAGAGGGGGAGAGAGAGAGATAAGTGAAGGCAGATAGGGGAAGAGGGAGAGATTGATTTCTCGTCTGAATGTTTGGACAGGGGCCTGATGATGACTGACACCTGCCAACAACTTAGAGAGCTGGATACAAATGAGCAGATACACCACACGTACGCACACACACACACACACACACATACACACACAAACACACAAACACACACACACACACACACACACACACACACACACACACACATGGAGGGTGCCATTTTACTGCTCCACCTCTCTTACATAACCAGTAAGTACAGTGTGTGCTTTTTACCAGGAAGAGTGTATTGTAATCATTTCTGTCCTTCTAAACATCGCTGTGTGTGTCCACTCACATACATTAAACATTTTGGTTCAAATGACTTAAGCCTCTTCCTCAGAAATTCTCACATGAACCCTGTTCAAGTCCCACTTCTCTGTTTTCACATGAAGGCATTTACAGGTTTTTATGATTGCTTATACAGTAAAAGTAAAAGTATTCCACAGTTAGCGAAACCTTACACTCAAGCAGCAAAACATCAGCCCAGATTTGCACAACTATAAGCACATTATCAGCCTCACACTTTTTGCAAAACACTACAGAAATTGTTTTACAAAATATTAAACACATTTCACTACTTTGGACACTACTTTGGACCTCAGATAATGTCCTCCTCCAAAATACACAGACATGAACCAATTGTTAAAACACATCTATCGGGTGTGAAGACACTTCGGTGCTTAATTGTAAATTCAAATCAGTCCTAAAGATTAGGCAACAGGTGAGCCCTTGTCAACTACAGAAATTGAAGGCAATGTAGCACTAAGAGGAAGAGTAGGAAGAGACAGCTTTTTTATAAAATTGAAAACTGAGTCAAAGGCTGAGAACTAATATATGGTTTTGCAGATTTGGTATGGGGTTATGGTATTATATGGTTTTGCAGATTTGGTATGGGGTTATGGTATTATATGGGGTTATAGTGACGTGTTTACTGTAAAAAATTGTATGATATGCAAAGATTGTGTGTGTAAGTTAAAAGAAAAACTGTAGTGTACTTCACAATATGGAGAGAAAAAAGTCCTAAATGTACAGGTCTGGTCTTATATATTGTGTTTGGTCATTATATTCTTATACTCTAAATCAGGGGTCGGCAACCCGTGGCTCCGGAGCCGCATGCGGCTCTTTGATCCCTCTGATGCGGCTCAGCTTTTGAAAATAATGAATGAGTATTGAATTAAAATGTATTTTATTTTAGTTTGTTCATTTTCAAAATGTAATATTGTAGGTCTATCTGAGTAATTTGAATAACTTTCCACCCCACTTGACTCCGTAACCGTAGCCTGCAAAATATTGTTACATTCGCGGTTCGTTGCCATGTCAATATAAAAAAAAATCACAGATTTCCCTCCATTTCAGTCAACGAGAACACTTTAATTGTTGATGTGTGCGCTTGCTGGCTAGATAAGGAAAATGTCAAAAAGGAAACGTCAGCGACCACAGCTTGCGAGCGCGAACACAAGCGGACTGAAATGGGAAAGTTTCCATCTGAGACTGATTCTGAAAACGCGAAATGAACTGCCCGTTATATATCGCACACTGCAACGAGTTAGTATTGTTGTGTTAACCCTGTTCGGTTCCACTTGCATGTGAGAAATCTTTCTCACATATGAAAAATATAAAGACAAACTTGAGCTCACGTTTAAGGGCAATTCCGCGCAAAACTGTCACATCCATAACACAATGCCATGGTATTTAGTTGGTGTTATGGATATATGACAGTTTTGCGTGGACAGTTTTTGCCAGCCAGACTCCAAGGCCATCACCAAATCTAATCTCTGGTAGGCCTAATGTTCAATTTCGCCAATGACATGTCAACGAAAATTGAGTGTTGTGTTGTTAACTATGATGTTACTTTTCATGCCAAAGGACACTGGGAAAATGGGGGGTGGTGTTTGGCCTGCATGGGAAGCCTAAGGCCTATACCTCTGTCATTCTACTTTATTTCAAGTTACTTGCACATTAACTTTTAAAACTAGTAGAAAATGGATTAAAAAATCCTCTGTTGAATGAAACTGTACGTTAAATATCCAAACTTTTTCTTGTAACCGTCTTTATGTGGCTCTTTTGAAAAATTAATTTGGTAAAAGTGGCTCTCCAGGCAAAAAAAGTTCCCGACCCCTGCTCTAAATGATCTCTAATCCTTCTTGAACATTATTTCTGAAAAAAAAAAAAATCAAGCATACACTTTATCCTAGGAAAACCTGTTTTGTCAAATGTGTTTTGCATTGAGTACATTAGTGTGTAACTGATTCAAATGAATCAGATCATATGATGGATGTGTTTATGATATGACAACAAAATAGAGTTTTGATAAATAATTGTTTAGTTTTGACTGGAGTGTTTCATTTTGCAAAAGAGCTAAGGGATTCTGCAAATTGGGTAGCCTGGCTAACGCCAGACTTCATCTCATTGAGATGGGGGGGCTGTATTTTGGGTCACCAGCACATGGCGTAAAGTTCGTTATTCACCCGCGCAATGTTGAATTCGCTATTTTGCACGTTTATTTTGTAAGCATTGCGCCCAGGGGTGTGGCAGTTAACAACCTAGGGAGGGGACTAGCGCATTGTCTAAAAATCGCTATCATACACCACCTAAACCTGGTCAGAAGTCAATGGCGAGTTGTTCATATGCTATTTTAAGAGCGCATGTCAACAGTCATATTGGTAGGTGCACGCACCATCCTTCTATCATTCATGAACGCACACCAGCGCACGTCCATGCAAAGCATTACAAATTGCACGATTACAATGGGAAACATAATTAGAACAAAGATATTACGAAATACTGTGCATCTCATGATGAGTAGTTATTCACCATCATTTGCAAATTGGTAATGACGGTTAAAAGTGATTAGGGGAGAGGCGAGAGACACGTATGGAGCACAGCTGAAGATGCACTGTCACGAGATATAAGCCACTACTCTGCAGGATAAATGTTGTTTTATTCAGTCATTTGAGCAATATTAGGGTAAGTGTTGCTTTTTCCAGCCTATGTTTTCGGTGGTAACCCATTGTCAGTCAATAGTGAAAGTAACTGCATATAACTGTCTTATCGTTGACTGACTCCTTGGTGAAGTTAGTTTCACTTTGCCAATGAGTTCAAATAGACGAGTGCAAATGCGTGAAGGCTATGCTAGGTTTTAGTAAAGCATGGTTTAAGAATGACTATTCTATACGGTCTCGCAAGCAGCCTCCTTCAAATGCGCCTTTGAATGCCAAAATACCGATGCATTTAGTTGACATATCGCGCGTTGCGCCGTTGAAGGGAATGACAGATGTCATTCTCATTGGTTTAAAATGATGTTACGCCCCAAACACACCCATATGACTGATTAAAAGACCTAGGAACACCTTGTTACGCCATGCGCTCCAATTTTGATAGCGAAACCCCTCCCAATGTGAACTGGACATCCTACTAAATTTGAATAGACTTTTGACGAGTGACGATGCACTTTAGAATGTCATGATAGGGCCCGGGGTCTAAGAACTACACATTCATTTTCTCGTATTTGAGACGTGGTTTCCCTAGAGCCGTTTATTGGGCGCTACGAATGTCTATCAAATGCGTCTGTACGTAGCTCATAGCCACTTCGGTGTGTTGCATAGACGTCATCATTGTCCTGCTGTCAACCCTCCGTTCTGTGATTGGTTCCTTCATTGAGGTGAAAATCAGGTCCATGGAATCCAGGCTGCCTAGCAGCGCGAATAAAATCGCGCACAAGCACTGGCGCCTTAATGCAGGGGCTTACCTGGGCTTCAGCCCAGGGGCCTCGACCAATGAGGGGCCTCCTAATAATAATAATGATAATCAATAATAATAAACGTCGTGTCCGTATTTGCGGCGTCATTAGCCTACTCTGGAGCTAGCCTAAATAATTGATCGTAAATAAATCGTACTGCTCTACAATTAGGCTACATCCATGCAGAGGCCCCCTTTGTCTTCTCCAATTCTAAAGTGTAACAACATGTAACAAAACGCAATAAATCCCAACGGGTGTAGAGGAGCTAGAGGAGAGTCTGAAACAGACTGACAAACTTATAATTCAAACTCTGGAGATAACGTGGGTAGGATTGAAGCAACGACAAACGAATGACGTGGATTCCTGTAACTGTCCATGAAAACATAAGGCATAGCAGGTAGCCTAAATATCTTAGCAAATAGCCTGGAAATGAAACGGCTTTAAAAACATGTATTTCACGTGTCTCATTGGAGTGAACACAGAACATGGCCTGTGGCGCAAAGAAATGAATTAGTGATCTGCATCTCCGTTCACCAACAGCTAAGTTTGTATGTTATGTTTTCTCCATTGTTAACGGGAGATGTCATGTACTGTAGTGATAATTCATGTTCACGTCACATGAGCCAGCTTGTTCTGTAGGCTAGTAGCCTATTTCTGTCCCTCCCAAACTGCGTTAAACTGGTGTGTTAAGTAGACAGAATTTCAAAAAAACTCCTCGGGAACCCCCCGACACGACAAACACATGCACTTTTGAAAAGCTTTTAAACGTCCATATGTGTACCCATCTTTTAACTTTAACTTTTAAGCATACAGCCAGTGTTGTAAAAGTTCAAGGCTTGTTTTCGTGCAGTAGGCTAGCTTTTTGATAAGCGATGTCATGGGCTGACGTGATTCGAGGACTTTCTGTTCCTGTTTATGTAAAGATTTTACATAGGCTCAATAGGCTACACTGCATGTTATTAACCAAAAGCGCACGCTATGTAAATAGGCGGGGCAGATTGCGGGCCGGGTATCATTTAATCATAATTGATATTTGCGGTTGGGGGGGGGGGGGCCTTAAAAAACATATAGCCCAGGGGCCTCGGGTGGTATTAAGGCGCCCCTGCGCACAAGGCAGCATGAGGAAACCCACTAATTGGGTGTAGTGTTAATTGTGTGTATAATGCTTTGAAAAAAACGGGCCCTGTTTTCAGAATTGTGCCTAAGCAATTAAAAAAAAATGTAACAGGTGAATGTCTGGGCACAAACTTCATGAGAGGAATGAACAAGATTTATTATCTTTCTTATGAACTAATGTCATCCTAGCTATTACTGCCAGGTATTGAGTTGAAGTTAAATAGGTTAAATTAAAAAAATTATCTCAGGAAAATAATGACATTAGCTTGAGATATTTCATGCAAATGTAACCCTGCCATTCAAACCGTTTAAGAAAGCTGACACTTCACATAGCTGACAACTGTGCTTGTTTAAGACTGATAATTAGCATTCATTTGAAATGCATCCTTTGAAACAAAGCTCAATAAATAACAAAAAGAAAAAAACTCACTAAATGTGCTTTTTACTCCAATTTAAACTATTTATAATGTTAACAATTAGGATGCATGATATTTGGCCTCTTCCTTTAATTAGTAATTTAAGGGTGTGGGTTCACAATCGCCTGACGACTCATGTTAAAAGTTGTTTCTTTTAAATCTGCCTGTTGACAGCATATCATGTGCTGTCACCAAGGTGTTGCATGGAAGACTATGATTGGCTGTGACATCTGCCACCTCACATAAATATCCCATCAGAAACACCTTTCAAACATTCTAAATGGCATCAGGGTGTCCTTGAGAACAGTCTGCAGTAAAGTGTAATGTTTATGTGTGTGTGTGTGTGTGTGTGTGTGTGTGTGTGTGTGTGTGTGTGTGTGTGTGTGTGCGTGTGCGTGCATGTGTGTTTTGTTTCTATAAATGCATGTACTTGACAGTGACAGAGAGGAGAGGAGGATGCGAAGACGAGAGGATATTAGAGAAAACAAGATGAAAGGATGAAGCAGATGAGAACAGTTTGATGGCACACGTGCACTCACAATGCCTGCCACACACACACACATGCACACACACACACACGCACACACACACACATACACACACCCGTGGCACACGACTAAGAAAGGTTTCATGAAGAGATCTTTAATCTGAGCTATTCCTGCACATCAAAGGCCAGGACCTCTCTCTCAAATTCACACACACACACACACACACATGCACACACACACACACACACACACACACACACACACACACACACACACACACACACACACAAGCCCCACTTGAATAATTGTGACACACATTAATTACAAGACATAAAGGCAACATCAGATCCTACTGCATCACTTTAGTGTGTGTGTGTGTGTGCATGTGTATTGTAAGTTCTTTGTATTTGTGTGTGTGTGTGTGTGTTTATGCATGTGTGCGTGTGCGCGTGTGCGTATTGTTAGTTGTTTGTATTTGTGTCCTCTCTATGTCAACAGACCCTGAGGAGAAAACACTCTGTACACCCTGTAGAGCAATATCTAAAGGCTTTTTGAGGAATATAAGATAAAGGATTAAACTGGTAAGTTGTATAGGTCTGTCTCTCTCTCTTTCTTTTTCTCTGTCTCTCTCTCTCTTTCTCTGTCTCTCTTGCTCTCTCTTCCTCTCTCTCCATCTGATTCATGCTAAATAACACACCCACATATTCAAACACACACACACACACACACACACACACACACACACACATGTGGGTGAGATGGCTGCAGCTGGCTCAGAGGGAGATTGATCTGATCTCATGGAGGGTGTGATGGATGAGGGGCTGCTCCTTGTGACCTACATACAGCAACTGCCTGCTCCCTCTCTCACACACACACACACACACATGCATGCACGCAAGCGCACACACACACACACACACACACACACAAACACACGGGAGAAGGGGAGAAAGAGCAAGAAGGGTGGGAGTGTGAGAAGAAGAGAGAGGAAGAGAGAGAGAGAGAGAGAGGTAGACAGACAGGTAAGACAAGAAGAAAAGAAAGACAGAACAGAAAGAAACAGATTGGAGAAAGAAAGAAAGTAAGAGAAAGAGAGAGAGAGTTGGGTGGTATAGATGTAGAGGTGCAGGCCCCACAGATCTGGAGCTGATGTCATGGTAACCGGCGCCCAGGAACATTCTGTTCCAATCTCACCCTGAAATCTATGTCAGTTATAACATGTGCAGTCACACTAATATATGTGTGCAACTGTGCATACGCATGCACGCACGCACACACGCACGCACTCACACACACACACACACACACACACACGCACACACACACACACAGACACACACACACGCACGCACGCACTCACACGCACACGCACACACACACACACACACACACACACACACACACACACAAACACACACACACACCCACGCACGCACACACACACACACACACTCCTAACCAAGTAAGCCAGGATGACCTTGGCCTGTTTGACTAACACTGTAGAAAAGAGAAGGAAGGTACTGTAAAAAGGGATAAAATGTCTGTGTGGAGTTCTTCCATCAAACAACAGAACAGTGTGCGTGGTAAGGGGATCTGTTTGTGTTCATGACACGCCCTACAACCAATTACCCCACTGACGTGCCACCTGCTGGTTGACAGCTCTACCTACTCATTGGGAGAGATGGGCAGAGAGAATAGAGAGAGAGAGGGAGAGGTGGTGGAGAGAAAGAGAAAGAAAGAAAGAAAGAAAGAAAGAGAGAGAGAGGATTGCTGCCACAGGCTTAGCCACAAGCGGTGCAGCGTGAGTGGACCCCCAAACCCCCACCCGCCCACACACACACACACACACACACACACAGTGTTGTGCCTGAACGCGTTCATTGAACGAAAGTTCATGAACTCGTTCATATTTTGAGCGAACGTGAACTGAACGTACTGTATTACTGCCTGATGAACGTTACTGTGAACTCGTTCATTCTGGTGTCTGTGAACGGCACACTCTTTCAGTTTAACTTCGTTCAATAGGGTGCCAGATTTCTACAGAGCCTTCCATGCGAAAACCCGGCTAAAACACACCGTAAAAAGGCCTTAATTATGGCAGCATGCAGGTCACCATTTCTCACACTATGGGCCGCGGTCCGCAACGTGGACAATGCTGGTCTGCCGAGTGAAATTATTCCTGGGGCTTCGTCTGATAATTTGCTGCGCAATTGATCAAGGAACCGCAGACAGAAAAAGAAAACAGTTTCTGCAATTAGTAGGAAATACATGTTAATTTGGTGTCATCAAACATAGAGGCATAGAATTAAGTCGTGGTATGAGCGTTTATTCAATGCATGCGTGTGCACGTTAGCAAAGCTAAGCTTCAACCTATTGGAAGGCTATTTAATTATGAAACGACATTTAATAGCACGACGTGGATTTATGCAACTTCCATAAAAAACAGCACAGACTATATAAAACACTGTCTAGCATTAAGTATAAAGTCAGCCAAAAGCTATTAATTAGTCTTAGTTAAAGATAGTTAAAGATCTCCAGTGATTTACGCATGATCTGATCCGCCATTTACCATTCACAAAAGCTGGTATTGTGTTTCCTGAATCCTTAAATTCAGGCATTCAAATGAAATGTAATTAAATAGCATATAAATATTCTATCAGTGTATGATGCTTGCATGAGGGTAACATCCCAAAACAACGGCACCCATATAATTGCTGTTGTTTTGAGAATTTCTCATGCAAGCATCATGCAACAATGCAAAAACAATGAAACTGCCTAATTACATTTTACATTAGTAAAGCAGTACTCTGATGTGCATGTTTTCACAAACTTTTCTGAACAATCTTAGCACTTTAAACATTGACTGTTTTGAAGTGCATGTATAGCAATATAGTATAAAAATAATAATAATTGTGATATCATTATGATAATTTGATGGGGGGTGGGAGGAGGGGTGGGTTCATGTAGGTGGGCCCTATGACCCCAAAGTATGCCTTGACTGGGCCTCAGGTCAAAGAAGTTTGAGAAAGGCTGATGTAGACGACAAAGCAGCAAGGAGGCGTCGTATGATCATTTAAACAAGTTTTATGACAAGGTCGGTGAGGATGGGAAAAATCTTACATTTCTGTGCAAACTTTGCCCGCACTTCAGTCACATCCACAGCAAACCTGAAACGGCACATTGAACTGAAGCACCTGGCTAGCCTTTCAAGGTATGTGCAAGCCAATAAAAAATCAAAAGACTGTCAAGACAGATCCTCAACCCAAATTAACTGCATTCTATGGGCTGTGGCAATAATTTTGAAAAATAATAGCTCGCAGCAACATATGAAAAAAAAAGAACTATGAACTAGTTCATTTTTGGAAAGTGTGAACTTAGTTCAAAATTTTGAAATATGAACTATGAACTGAACTAGTTAATTTTAAAATTTGTGAACTGAACTTTGAACTAGTTCACAAAGAAAGTGAACTTTCCCAACACTGCACACACACACATACACACTCACACACACATTTGATTACTCACATGTACTCAGCCACAGACACACAGATGTTTACGTGTGTGAAAGAGGGCTTTGGGTAATGGCTAATACATACGAAACAGCACTGAGAGACATATTTTGCATGTATGTGAGAGAGAGAGAGGGAGAGAGAAATTGTGTGTGTGTGTGTGTGTGTGTGTGTGTGTGTGTGTGTGAGCACATGTATACCTGTGTGTGAGCATGCTGCACAGCCATCCTCGAAGGAGACAGCTGGAGATTTCGCAGTCTGGTTGCTATGAGACACAGTCTTCAGGAGGGAAAAAATGAGGGGCACAGAAACAACGGATGGCAGAAGGATTCTGTCCACCACCAGCCAGCCATTCTCCTACCCCTTCTCTCTCTCTCTCTCTCTCTCTCTCTCTCTCTCTCTCTTCTATGGGATTCTCATAACCCCATAGCCAAAACAGCTGTTCTAAGCCTGAATGTTAAATGGGTTGTGTACAAACTTTTGCATGCAGCCATTTCTCCGTCAACAAACAAGACTCATTTCAGCAGGCCACCACAGCACTACAATCTCTCTCTTTCTCTCCTTCTTTCTCTCACTCCATCTCTTTCAGACACACACACACACACACACACACACACAAACTCCACCAGCCCTGCAGGCACTCACCCTTACTGCCCTTCTCTAGATGAAACCCCTGGGTGTGAAAAGGCAATGAGCTAGCTGCTGAGCGAAGGTGACGAGCAGGAGATTGAGTCAGCAGAGACTGGAAATGTACCGTCAGCTACGGTGGCCTGTAAGGACACATGGCCACATAGGCCGAACTGACTGCCCCGAGGGCACAGCAAAGCTGGCTATGGTGTTTAGCATCGCTGCAGAGAGAGTACGGGAAAGTGCTGTGGAGAAATAGCTAACTTACCTGGTGCCCCCTGTCAGGATGCAGACTACACTGTGTTACATACTCGCCCCTGGAGCAACTCAAGTTGCCAATATGTTTTTTTTTTTTTTTATTGCGAACAGAGAATCTCTGTGCTTAGGGCAAGAAATAGTGTGGACCAAAACAATGACCAGGGCAAAAAATAGTCAAGTCAAGTCAAGTCAGATTTATTTGTATAGCGCATTTAACATGCACAGAGTGCAACCCAAAGCGCTCCACATATAAGACATTGTCATTGACACAGACTAACAAAGACAATAGATGCCGGACGGAGCGGCGTAGTCGCCAGCGTACCCGTGACACCAAGACATACAAGACATACAACAAACAAATTAATAAATAAAATAAATAAAAATTTAAAATAAAATTAGTCCAATTTCCAACCGGCTGAAAATGTCCAAGGGCAAAGATGACCCGCGTGAAAACTGCGCACAGCTGTGTCCTCACGATGCAACACCAACAAAGTTCTTTATAACTGACCAACCCGGAGAATTCACTGGCAGTCTGGAGAGCACTGGAAGGACAAGACAGTCCGAATTTGTGATGGGCGACCCTGCGGATTATCAGCTCGGTGGTCCTAGACAGTGACCGTTTGTTGTTTCATGGTTGACGCTGTCATCAGAGTTTCTTAGCACTCAATCCAGACTCCAGGCACCGGTAGATGCTAGCATGGCAGCTCGCAAGTCAGCCATAGTATGGACCGAAACAATGATCAGGGCAAAAAATAGTGTGGACCTAAACAATGATCAGGGCAAAAAATAGTGTGGACCAAAACAATGATCAGGGCAAAAAATAGAGGACCAAATAGAAAAAAAGACTTAATTTGCCACAAGCATTGTAATAAGACCTACTGTAGATGACTCTCAATGCAGAGCTTGTTTTAAACGTAACCTAATTTGAAAATGGCTCCTACAGTGCCAATAGAAATAGGTTACACAACAAGACAGTCAGTCACAGTCTCTCAAAGTCAAACTAAATAGAAGTTGGCACAATGATGACTGTCGAGTCGACCAAAGCCATATCCGGTGTGGGCACTTGTACACGTATTCCATACATCCCATGAGGATTGCATGCACGGATTCTATACATCTGCAGTCAGACAGCAGAGGGACATAATTATATCTCCTCTGTATTTGCTGATGTATTAAGACCTCAGAAGCAGTTGGTGCTCCCAGCACCAGTGAATTAATGGATATTCATAGATCCGGCTGCCTTTTGAGGAATGAGCGGCTATTATTAGGGCACAAGAGTGAGATCCCTTAGCAGAGACACACTAGTCGTCCGCCGCTCCAAACGTTCACACTTTCATCCAGTAACTGTGTGAACGTGACGTCTCGTGCTCTCGTTCTGTACTGAATCCAGTGACATTGACTTACTGTGTCTGAGCATCGTTGGGATGACATTGACAATGGCATTGGCATGATTATTTTTAAAGAGAAATAGATTTTAAATCCAGATTACCAAGAATCTCTCTCTCTCTCTATTCAAATCTCTCTCTCTCTTTCTCTCTTCCTCCTGTCCGGCCAGTGTTGCCCTATGTTGATGCTCAAGTTCCCCCCACCTTGAAATGCCCCCTACTCTGAAGTGCCCGTGCCCAGTCGTGTCTCTGCTGCCTGCGTCTCTAATTCTTCCCTACATGGGCTACGCAGATGCTCGATTATGCTCAGCGAGTCGTGGGCGCTCTCACTCGCTCGCCGTCACATCACGCTGCAGGGCAGAGCAGAGCTACACTGTAATTAGAGCGCAGCTCGAGGAAAACACGGGAGGTGCGTGAAGCCCGATCAGCATCACAAGCCAAACAGCCGATGCCCTCGATGCGTACCAACACTGTAATGAAATACTGGCCTCGGTTTATGCAAGGATAGTGACACCATGAGTGGAAGACAAAGAGAGAGAGGGTGAGAGAAAGAAAAAGAGAGAGAGAGAGAGAGAGGGTGAGAGAAAGAAAGAGGGAAAGAGTGAGGGAGACAATTGACAAGAGATACACAGATCTGATGCTTCCTGTGTTTGGATATGTATGTGGTTTAGATGAGGTGTACAACTTGTCATGAATTAATACATAGGGATGTATTTCAAATGAGGAAACAATCAGAGAGGAGAGAGAGGGGGGGTCTGACCCATTTGAGTGACCTGGAAAGCTTAGTGTGTGCTTTCCTCAGTCCATTTTTATCGGTGTTTGGAGCTAAAGACTGGCTTCAGGCTTCCATGCAAAACACAACACACACACACAAATGATCACAGCACTGGACATTAAAGTGGTTTGTGTCTGCATTATGCACACTCACACACATCCACACACACACACACACACACAAACTCTCTCTCTCTCTCTTTCTCTCTCTCTCTCTCTCACACACACACACACAGCGGGGCTGTTTTAAAATGCGGTGTGTGTGTTGGCCGATAGCAACGCTCCCCTCTGCTCTGCAGACATGAAAGGGCAGGTGGTGTGTGATATGGAAATCAGAGCGGCTGATTGGCCCTATGCCTCCTCTACTTCAGCCAATCACACAGGAATGGCGAGGACACTAGCCGCAGAATGCAGAGCAGCCTGTTGAAGCCTGGTGAAGGTAGGAGTGGACTCCATCTGCAAACAGATGCTGGGAGGACACACGGACACGCACACAGATGCACGTACGCACACACACGCACGCTCACATACACACACACACACCCACGCACGCACACACACATACATACACACACATCCGATGCAGGGTTTGGCAGTTTTGAAGTCTGTATGCGTCCTTCTTGGTTAACAGGCTGCTGGGGCTGTTTTACACTATAAAAGCACAGGGTCCGCCTCACCATCAAACGCCTGCCGAGAAGCACCCTCCTAGGCTTTGTATCCAAACAGGATGGGCAATTATGGATTTATTTTTTTTTCTTTCCAGGCCTAGACAGAAACACACACACACACACACACACACACACACACACACACACACACACACACACACACACACACACACACACACACACTGACTAAGGAACAGATGCTCTGGGTTACAGCTCTGCAAGATGAGGAGAGAAAAAAAGGTGACACACACACACACACATACACACACACACACACACAGACACACACAAAAGGTGAAATGATTCTAATCTCACACAATTTTTTCCTTCAAGTCACCCCACAATGGCCTGTAGCCAACAAGACCATTCAGAGAATAAAAAGCCTGAGAGTTGCCGCCACGTAGCTCATCTGGCCTTCCTCCATCGACTCAGGAGACACTGTCAGACTTCCAGGTCAATGTGATATTGTGCCCAAATAATGGGACTGGCGATCTCATTCGAGAGGGCTCAGGATGCTGTATCGGAAAGCATGCTCAGAATCAAGCTGGCAAGGGATACCTGCTAATGTTGTGTTTTGTGTGGCCATTATTCTAGGATGCCCTGAAAACAGAATGAAGACAGAGAGCACCTTTCAACTTGTCCACAAATGGAGAGAAGCCTATAACCACTTGCATCAATTCTGAACCTTTCTGGTATACGACCAGGACACCTGAACCAATGTTCTGAAAGAGAATGTTCTCTTCTTTCAATGTTTTCTTCTTTCACACAAAAAAAGAGAGGAAGAGAAAGAATGATAGAGGGATGAAAGTACAAATATAAAGCCTCCGTCCTGAAATAACACCATCCATTAGCCAGGATTGTGGAGATGCTTTCTAGAATACTGTGTTCCGATCCATTTTTTTTTCTCTTTATATAACCTTAGGACAATGGAGTGATTGACAGCCGCTCAGCCCCCCTGTAGCTTGTCACGGTGAGATCGCCCCGCTTTCAGAGGCAGATGCCATGGCAACAGCTCTGGGCTGGGGCAGGTTGACGCGGTGACAGGATGGCTGGGAGGAAGTGGACCGGGAGGATCCGCATTTAACACTCAGACTGACATTTAACGAGGCAGAGAGACGCAGAGAAAGAACTCTAGGAAGCGGATCTGAGGACAGAACATTGTCCATTCAAGCTAACCTCTTGAAGGCAACCGTGGAGAAAAAGACAAAATTAGCAGCATCCCCTAACAGTTGAACTGAAATCCTATAATATGACGCAAGGAAGATGTGTTTGTGTCTAACCAGCTGAAAAACCCTATCTGACCTCCACAATTTGTCGAAAGTATTCACAGGTTACTGAATATTTTAGTAGGTTTGATTCACTGTGTGCAAATAATATATCATGTGAGACACGAAGAAACTGGGTCCTCCAAATTCACTTGTCAACAGGTGTCTCTTGTGCCTTCTCAGGATTTGACCCAGATGCCTCCTTTTAATATCAGAATCCCCACTGATTTCTAATCAGTGACTACACGTCAAATTAGAGTCGAGCCATGTTCAAAATGTTCACTTGTCCACCATATAGGGCACTATGTAGTGAATCAGCCATTTAGCAAACACTATGAAGGGAGTGAGTGAACAAGTGAGCCTTTCAAACACAGCTTTGGAATAGAGTAGAGTAGAGTAGAGTAGAGTAGAGAGGCTACTAAACTTCAACTCCTTCTTCCAATTAAGAACCAGACCAGAGGGGAGAACCAAGAGGCTGGCACACTCTGTTGCTAAGTCCACTCACGCTGCACTGCTTGTGGCTAAGCCTGTGGCAGCAATCCCCTCGCTCTCTCTCTCCCTTTCTTCCTCTCTCTCTCTCTCTCTCTCTCTCTCCCCCTCCATCTCTCTCTCCTCACGCCCACTGCTTCCCAATCCGATCAAACCGCTGGAGTTTTAGTGGGGACACGCGTCAGCCTGCGGGGAGGTGGCGTGCACAGGGAGGAGAGCAGATGGCCCTACCCCAGGAGACGTGGCTCAAGGCCGGGGAGGTTAGGTTGAGATGGGGGGGGGGGGGGGGTTGACTGGAGCTCCTGGAGCTCCTTAACAGGCATGTGCAGAGGGACAGAGTGGAGATCAGAGTGGAGATGTGTGAATGTGAGCGAGAGAGCAAGGGTGAAAGAGAAGAAAAGAGAAAGAGAAGGGGAAGGGAAGGAAAAGGGAAGAGAGAGAGGCAGGGAGAGAGAAGAGAGAGAGAGAAGAGAGAGGGAGGGAGAAGAGGATAGAGAACTAGAAAAGGTACATTGTGCTTGAGAGATATTGGTATTTTGAAAAAAATCCTCTCTCCTTCCCTCCCTCTCTCTCTCCTTCTCTCTCGCTCTCTCTCTGTCACTTTGTTTCTCTGCGGTGACTCTCCAGACAGTGGTCTTGTCAGTGGGGGGTTGTCAGAGATAGTGATCATCCTGTGATCAGCGCTGGAGGAGAATCAGAGGCCTGTGATTGGCCACGGGAGCAGAGGCCGGATTATGTGAAGATGGCCTCCATGTGGTCAAGAGCAGGACCGTGGAGAAGCGTCCCTTTCCACTGAGAGGATTCAAAGGAGGCACACACACACACACACACACACACACACACACACACAAGAAGCACAAGAATCACACAACACACAAGACACTTGGCATACGCACATACAATCACATGCATACACCCACACTTGCACACACATACACACAAGCTCATCTGGAGAGGGAGAAATTTTCATAAACTGGAGGAGGAGAAGGAAGGGGCGGGGGGGGGGGGGGTCATAATGACTCCTTGCTGGTGAGGCAGCGAATACGAACGCATCCCCAGTGGGCACCTAATGCAACGCTCATTAACATGCACGAGATATCAAAGGCCAGAAAAGAGCACAGCGAGGGAGGAGAGGAGAGGAGAACGGCGGGGGGGGGGGGG
>NW_027468598.1:13839691-13947191 GCF_046254945.1 Alosa pseudoharengus | reverse complement strand
GCCATGACACTTAGAGTCAATACCCAGAGATGATGCAGCCGTCAGCCATTACTGAAGTACAGCATACTCATTAACTAGGCACATCACAGAATACACAGCAAGTGTTTGCAGACAGCAATTCTGCTTCCTTTATATAAGATATGACTGGGCAGTATGGAAGCACACTCATTCGACATATCACTGTATTCATACAGAGGAATAAATCAGTATATTCAGATGATCTGTTTCTCAGTCTATTTCATCAAACACACACTCATACACACACATTCAAAGAAACACAATCCAAACAGACACACGCACTTGAATGATGTATTCTCATTGAAGATCAAAGCCTAGGACCTCTGAGCAAGGTGAAGAGGCCACACTGAAAAAAACATAGCTGTGTTACTGGCTCTACAAACACACACACATACTCATTTGTAAGCTAGGGCTCTCATCTGTCACTGTTCTGTTACCACAGCAACCTAGCAATCCTTCTCACATCTTGGTGATGGCACATGGAGGTGTTCAGAGACCATTGCAAAAGTCCTTCACGCACACACACACACACACGGCCAGCAGCATCCTCTCAACCTGCTTCTGTCTCTCTCTCTCTCTCTCTTTCTCACTCACTCACACACACACACACACACACACACACACACACACACACACACACACACACACACACACACACACACACACACACACACACACACACACACACACACACACACACACACACACACACACACACACACACACACACACACACACACACACACACACACACACACACCAAAACCCTGTCACATGTCACCAGAAATTCCCCATAAACCACATAAATTGCAGTAAAGTTCCTCTGTGTTCTGAGTACCAGAGAATTACCCGTATCTAGTTTTCATGCACTCACACACCTACACACACACACACACACACACTCACACACTCACTCACACACACACACACTCACCTCGCAGTTGTGTCCAGTGAAGCCGGGGGTGCAGGTGCAGGAGTAAGCCCAGGAGTCCGGCAGGTTCTCTGGGGTTACCTCAGCATCAGGTTGGGGGGCGCACACCCCCCCATTCAGACATGGCCGTCCCTCACAGGGGTCAGGAGGAGGGGTCATCGCCGGGGGAACGGTCGGGGCTGGACTCAATGGCGTAAGAAACACGCCCCCCACGGTGAAGGTGAGGATAAGGAGGGGGAGGAAGGCTTTTGGGGTAACCATGCCGACCTCGGTCTTCAGTCTCTTCTTTTCTTCTCAGCGAAAGAGTTTCCTCTTCTTCTTCTCCTTCTTCTCCTCCTCTTCTAGTTCTCTGACCTGCTTTCACAGCTTCACTCTGCGATGCTGCGTGAGGAGGTTTCGCGTCTGCTGCCGGGGTGACAGCACACGTGTGTGTGTGTGTGTGTGTGTGTGTGTGTGAGAGAGAGAGGGAGGGAGATAGAAGCAGGTTGAGAGGATGCTGCTGATATGCCGTGTGTTGGCTGACTGAGAGAATACGAAAGAGCGAGAGAGTAAAGTAGAGAGGGAGGGAGGGAGTGGGGGAGCAACTGATGGAGAGTGGGATGAGAGAGAAAGAGGGAGAGAGAGAGAGAGAGAGAGAGAGAGAGAGAGAGAGAGAGAGAGAGACTAAAGGGGGAGGGCTCTCTGGCGCGCCTGCAGCTGCTGATGCTTTGTGACGCTGGTTGACGACACTACATCTCCCCCAACCATTTTCTCCAACACGCACACACACACACACACATGCACACACACGCACATGTACACGTGTATGCGCGCACACACACACACACACACACACACACACACACACACACACACACACACACACACACACACACACAGGAATTCTGTTTGAGAATCTTTACCCGCCCTTGGTTGTTACTGACTTTATTGATAACGTTGGGCTACCAGGGGGAAGAGGAAGAGAGAAAGTGAGTGAAAAGGAAAAAGAAAAAGGAAGAGAAAAAGAAAGGATGAAATAGAGAGAAGGAGAGAAAGACAGACAGAGTAGGAGTAAGTAATATAGAGAACGAGAATGGCTGAGAATGACAGCGTTAAGCTTGCCAGCATTTGCCAGTGGGATTAAGCTGCATTAGAATGATAAGAGGCAGTATTTACACAGACTCCCTGTCAACAGCCATCCAAATAAATACACACACACACATGCACCCACGCGTGCACACACACACACACAAAACACACTTTTGTAAATAGATGGAAATAAATAATATCGTTTCCTATAGCCAAGGCATCTACCTCTAACAATATATCACTGGCATCATGTTATTATTACATTCAACAGCTGTGCAATAGGTGTGTTATTACAGCTGTGCAATAGGTGTGTTCAGACTCAAGGTAGTAAGTATGTATGTGTGTGTGTGTAAGTGTGTGTGTGTGTGTGTGTGTGTGTGTGTGTGTTTGTGTGTGTGTGTGTGTGTGTGTGTGTGTGAGTGTGTGTGTGTGGGTGTGTGTATGTGTGCGTATGTGTCTACATGTATGTGTATGTGTGTATTCACTCTAGTACGAGCACATATAGTACTGTATATGCATAAGTACTTTATCTGGATGTCCATGAATACATGGAGGGGTACAATCAGTGCATTTGATTCCACTGGTGCTCCTGGCTTGTAAAAGAGGCCACACTGCGCAGTAGGCGCTTGTTGGTTTTGATAAGGATTTGGCCCAGATTTGACAGCCAGCTAATTTTACCTTCACTGTCCCTTGAGCACTCTGTTATTACACTCACACACAACTTGTGTGATCGCCCAAACACACATACACACACGCGCACGCATGCACGCACGCATGCACGCACACACGCACGCAAGCACGTCGCATGCACGCACACACACACACACAAAAACAAACAGATTATCAAACATAACAGATTATAGATGCATAACAACATTGTAGACGAGCAACAAGATCCCAACAAAAGTCTTGACACATAATCTTTATCGATGTTGATGATGATTGATTACGGTAACTTGATGCAGACTGATATGGATGCTTATTTTGGCAGTAGAACACAATGAGGGAGGCCTGGTTTGGCTCCCCTGAGGGGAATACATTGTGTTGTACAACTTCCCTTTGATTGCAGACACAAACAACTCTGCTGGCACACTCGACGTGTTGAGGGTGTGATGTCTTAATTGGCAGAAACGATACAATGTAGATTGCAATGGCATTTGTAACTGGGCCCTCAGCTCAGTTAAAAAAGCTTAAATAACTAGCACAATCCTTGATGAAATTTTAGTCATAATGCAACGTTTGGGTTAAGCTTTTTGAACACAGCATATTTTGATACAGCAACATTGGAAAGAAACCCCTAATTTGAAAGTTGAGCGAAGTCTTAAGCCTAATATAATCGTGCTTTTGTTTCCATGAGGCACCCAATGTGACAGGTCTGGACTGCAGGCAGGCCATCCTAACACCTGGACTCTTCTACTGTGGAACCATGCTGCTATATGCAAAATGCAGTTTAGCGCTGGTTTCCTGATGTTCAAGGTCTTCCTTGAAAAAGGCGTTGGATGGATGACTGCATTTGTTGCTCAAAACCCATATATTATTCAGCATTAATTGTGCCTTTCCATATGTACAAGCTGTCCATGCCATAGGCATTAATATACTCCCATAACATCTCAGATGCTGGCTTTTGAACTGTGCACTAATAACAAGTTAGATGGTCCCTCTCCTCTTTATCCTGGAGGTTGCAATCCATGATTGCTAAAAAAGAATTACACATTTTAATTGGCCTAACCACAGGAAAATTTTCCTTTTTGCCGGCCCAGTCCATCACAAATGAGCTTGGGCCCAGATAGACAGCAGCATTTATGGATTATGTGTAAAGATGGTAGAGTTTTAACCAGCATTTGTGGATGGAGCATCAAACTGTGCTCAATGGCTATTGGAAGTTTTCCTGAGCCCATACAATGTTTTTCTTTACAGAAACATGTTTGTAATGCAGTGCCATCTGAAGCCCCAAATGTCAGCCAACAATATTGTATTTCTGCACTATAGATGATGACATCTGCAAATTGGCAATTTCACATTGAGGGTCATTATTCTTATGCTGCATTATTTCCCTGCAGAGGTTTACACACAGTGATGAATACCTCTGCCCTTCTGGGATTGCTCTTTGCATACCCAGTCATGGTGCCTGTTAACCTAACTAGTTGTGAAATATTGCTCCTTGTGTTTTCTTTTGTGTTACATAACTTTTCAATTTTGTTGGCCCCATCCCAACTGTTTTGATACATGTTGATGTCATCAAATTCAACATTTTTCATGAAATAGTCAATTTGGTCATTTTCATCATTTGATAATTTATCAAAGTCCCTTTTGCAACTAAATATGAATGTACAATATTTGCAGTTTATTACATGAATCGTTTTTATTTACATTTCACACAACATCCCACACTTTTTGGAAACGGGGTTGTTCATAGTGTGTGTGCAAAAATATAGTATGAGGCTGTTAACACATCATGGCACGAGAGAGTGATGGAGTGATGGAGTGGAGCTTTTTTGGTGGAAAAGACCACACACCTAAATGCCCGTCAGAATCGATGTGTTCCAGCATACAACAGAGACACACAGTAGTACGGGAATCAAAATGGCTGCTCATCATTCAGTTGGTGTACACTGCAAAAATGCCTCTGAGCACCCTATGGGCATCCTAATCAGTTATTTACATTTCAAGGCCACGTAACAGCATATTACACTTGGAAGTGAATGGAACAAACTTAAAATGGGGTTTTAAATAGAACAGGCCTTTATAATACTTATAGTGTTTAAATGGGAATGGGCATCCTGACTCCATATGATATGACCGCAAACATTGTGCTTTCAAGGGATGCTTTGTAGTTAGGAGGAATAGGCCTCAAGGAACCCTCCAGTGTCACTTGTTTGTGCAGAGAGCTTTAAACATGACATATGACTGGATGAGAGGAGTATTCTCAGTCTATTCTATTATTCCCCACAGCACAATACATCCTCACCAGCCCTCCACATACAAAGGCACCAGCACATGTGATTCTCAAATTCATCATTTCTAAAGCATTCTCTCTGATGCTCATTGTTTAGCAGACTACTGAACCAGTGACATTTCATGGTCTTTGTTCTGAAGTTAAATGTCCTAGCTTTGTAGCTGGAGCATTGATGCAAGAAACCACTGACAACCGTGCAACCTAGCCAATCGATGCCCATTGTGGCAGGTGAACTACACTTTAATTCACTGGGCGTATGTTGTTAACCAGAGCAGGAGTCAGCCTGAAAAATCCCACCTACTCTGACGAAGAAGTATTGTGACACACACACACAAATACCACCTACTTCACCGAGCCATTGTGCCACCTGCACAAGCTTACACATACCTCCACTACTTAGTGCAGACACACACACACACAGAGGACTAATATTGCCCATAAACTCATAAGAGCACCATGTGGGCAGGTGTGAGGCTATTGGATAATGGCCATACTTTCACATGTGATCATGCCAAGGAAGCTGGTTTTAACAGAAACCCTCATATGAGCGTTTGGCTCAAACTGTCAGAATTATTGCCACACACACAGAGATTGATTTGTTCTGGCTACAGGTAAAGATGGTCACACCAAGCGGATATAAGCTCTCTAATCTCTGGCTTCGCACAGCCAGCCAGCTCCAGCCTATCCCAGAAAAAGTGTGGGCACGCACACACACACAGAGGTTAAAAAAGGCAGACAGCAATGCCACACTACTCTGCAGGAGGTGCGGCACGTACACAGAATGGCCAGAGGACTAATGTTGACCGTCCTCTTCACAACCACTTCATTGAAGGATTGCAGCTACACGATTGAAGCTTCCTTCCAGTGCTTGTGAATCTTAAAGCAGCTTTTGGACAGCCACAAAAACACAACAGATGTCAAGACGATTTAGATTTGGATGAGACCTGAGATTAAGATGTTTTCAGGTGTGCGGCTATTGGATAATGGCCATTCCAGACCAAGGAAACCAGCAGCGAGGGGAAAGACACCCCTTTGTGAGTGGACACAGACACACACACACAGAGACCTGTTTGCAATGTCCACAACACCCTACAGGGTGATGTATAAAAAAGGTCAAATAATTACATCATAGATTAGTGGAACACCCTATTCAGGGAACAGGTATAAACTCTTTTTTCTGTACATCTTAGATCTCCAATTTGTGCGGACACATAAAAGGTGCATTGACAGTGTGCGATCATTTCCCCCCCCCCATTGACCAAACAAATCCCAAAACACCACACAGCAAATTTCATTCACCATACTTTTTACATGAAGAGTGATTCCAGCCAATACATACAGTATAGCTCCAACTTGTTCAACCATTGCATCCTGCGCTTCAGACATCTGTTTAGGCTTGAAGCGATGGTAACATGGGGAGGAGAGCGGTCTCTGTAGACCTGCATAAAAAACTCCACACCATAACCAGTCACGTCTACATAATTAATATTCCATAACGCGTTTCACAGCACTCTGCAACCATAACATGTACTTTCACATGTGATCATGCCAAGGAAGCTGGTTTTAACAGAAACCTTCATATGAGCGTTTGGCTCAAACTGTCAGAATTATTGCCACACACACAGAGATTGATTTGTTCTGGCTACAGGTAAAGATGGTCACACCAAGCGGATATAAGCTCTCTAATCTCTGGCTTCGCACAGCCAGCCAGCTCCAGCCTATCCCAGAAAAAGTGTGCGGACGCACACACACACACAGAGGTTAAAAAAGGCAGACAGCAATGCCACACTACTCTGCAGGAGGTGCGGCACGTACACAGAATGGCCAGAGGACTAATGTTGACCGTCCTCTTCACAACCACTTCATTGAAGGATTGCAGCTACACGACTGAAGCTTCCTTCCAGTGCTTGTGAATCTTAAAGCAGCTTTTGGACAGCCACAAAAACACAACAGATGTCAAGACAATTTTGATTTGGATGAGACCTGAGATTAAGATGTTTTCTCACTTGGGTTCTTTGGAGTATAAACCAAAATAGCACAATTTCATTACAATACGACAACCTGTGAAACTAAGAGGACACATCCTTTAACAAATTGGAAAGAGACGGTGGATCAGAAGTTCCTGACAACCTGTTCGCATGTACAATGTTCCCATTTCCCCCCATTTTATTATTAAACAGAATGCATTAAACCAAAGTGACTCACAGTAGCATTTCTATTGATCACATTTGTGACCTTCCCTAAGTTGCTAAGCAACTGGGGCTACAGATGCACTTTTAAATTCATAACATTTAGTTGGAGGGATATTGCAATCCCTTTCTTATTGTAATAACCCTTGGGGATATAACCTCTATATGACACAAGCATCCATTGACATGATCATTGATGTCTATTTAATAACCAGCACCTTATGGCCTGGTCAACATGTACCCCACTCACACCAAGTAAGAGAACCACAACTGAGTCAAACAGTTACTTTATTTAAGTTCAGGTAAAAACACGAACCTGATGCAGTAAATTATTGCAGATCTTAAAAACCAGCACATGAACGTTGGGGTGCAGGAGAGCTGCGCGCTGCTGCCACCTCCTGGCCATTGACTGCAGTGCACACCACGGTTTGTTCCAAGCCAGCAGTGCAAAAGAAAAAAAAAAACTACAGCGAGAAAGAAAAAAGATGAAAAGGACAAAAAACAAATGAAAACAAAACGAAAAAAATAAAATAAAAAATTAAAATAAAAAATGTAAAGCAGAATCCTGCGCCACTAAACCGGGGCGTAGATCTGCATATAAACTTTATTCTGTTAACTTTTTTTTCCTTTTTAAATCTGGTTCATTTTCTTTTGTTTTCTGAAATGCTATCTGGCCATTATACAACAAAATGAGACCAGCCATTTTCTCCCTCCTTCTCCCTCCTCTTCATGCTCATGTGCGCTGCTTTTTAAAATGGGAGGCTGGTGGCACTGGGCGGCTGAGCCGACCGCCGGACCCAATCCTCCGACACAGACGCGCAGACGTGTGCACAAGTCTGTGGCTTCTATCTTTGTTATTTAATTTGAATTAAAGTAGTCCCCCCATGTTTCCAGCAAGCGCATGCTACTCTAACAAAGCATGTGCCAAAATAACTTTCTTTCTTTATCTCTGAATAACTCATTCATCCCCTTAGTCCTCCCTTCCTCGTTGTGCCGCACGAGGTACGGTGCTGGAAATGGGGGAGGTGTGGGGGGAGGGGGTTGTAACTGTAGGCCAGAACATCATTTCAACTCGGGTAAAAAAACGAAACAATCAAATAACAACAATAATAATAATTATAATAATAGTGATAGACACTATGCTTTTCTTTTTTTAATGTCACTACTCGCATTCAACCAACTGCAACTTGCACACATCTTCAGGAAATCTGCCAGAAACAGTTAATAATAATGGGGGAAAAAAAATAATTCAACACACAAGGAGAGAGATGGAGAAAAGGAAAATAATAATTATTATAATTACAATAAACTGAAGCTGAACTAGGAAAAAAGGCAAAACACACAGGGTGAAGATGGGGTGTGTGTGTGTGTGTGTGTGTGGTTGGGGGGGAGGGGGCAAGGCTATATCACAGGAGAAAGAGAGGAATGGAGGATCTGACGGAGAAGAGAGAGGGAAGGAGGAGACAGAAAGAAAGAAATAAAGAGATACACACACACACAGCTATTAAATGTGTGTTGAGCAAAATCTGCAACTTTTTTTTCTTTTTTCTTTTTTTTTTTTACCTTGTCTGTACAAATGATCTTTGGAGCTCTAAGTGAACCTAGTCTGCTTAATGAGAGAGACCCCTCCCTTCACGACCACCACCCTCCCCCCCAAGCACACACACACACACACACACCCTCGCACATACGCCGCGCACACACACACACACACACACACACAGTGATGGCGTCACCATGCCAGAGTGTCAGGAGAGATAAAAATCCCTTTTTTTTTTTCCCACTCGTTTTTTGTCTATTTTGAATATGACACAGCGGTGCAGGTTTATCATGTCAGCCAGGTATTTCCCCCCGTCCCATCCCCTCCATCTTAGTAAGTTTTTTTTAAACACAATACTCAACTACTGATATTTTTTTTAAACATTTTTTTTTTTCCTTTTCTCATTATAAGTCATAGGTTGTGTACATTGGGGAGGATGAGGAAAAAGAAAAAGAGAAAGAGAGAGAGAGAGAGAGAGAGAGAGATAAGAGAGTGCAGCGGGAGTCTCTGGATTTTCCCTTCTCTCTGTGGCTTTCCTTCCCTCTCATCTCCCACGTTTGCAAGCTAATTTTGCAGTTGTTTTTTTTAATCCTCTATTTTTTTATTTTCTTTTTTTTTGGATTAGGAAGGGTACACAGAGCAGCACCTTCCCACAGGGCCAGACCAAAAAAAAAAAATTAACAGGATTAAAACATAAGAAATGTAACAAAAAAACAAAAGCCAGAAAAGAATAATAATAATAATAAAAAAAAAAGTCGGTCAGATGACAACTCCTAAGCGGAAGTCATGATTTCTCTGTGAGTTGAGGGGGTGCGGGGGAGAAGGCATTCTGAATGAGAGACGAAAGAGGGGGAGGAGCGAGGGAGGGATGGAGCGAAGGAGGGAGGGAGAGGGAGGAGGGGGGGTGAGGTGGCGAAAAGAGGCGGCGGCAACATCAGGAGAGATGGAAGGACTGCTGGCCCTCTCGGGCCGCGATCAACAGTTTCTCGCGCATGATCTGGATGCTAGAGTAGTCGGGCAGCTTCAGGTAGTTCACGCACGTCATGACCGACGGCAGGAAGTCGTCCGGGTTCTCCGTCGACTCAAACGTCTTCCGCACTATGGTCAGAGGAGGGTTCAGGCTCCGGAAACCTGCGCGCGCGCACACACACACAGGGTTTAAAATGAGGTGAGTTTGAACCCATGACTTAAATAAACAAATAAAAGAAAGGGAAGAATAATATCGACAGTATAAGTATGTATACTCTTTTGATCCCGTGAGGGAAATTTGGTCTCTGCATTTATCCCAATCCGTGAATTAGTGAAACACACTGCACACAGTGAACACACAGTGAGGTGAAGCACACACTAATCCCAGCGCAGTGAGCTGCCTGCAACAACAGCGGCGCTCGGGGAGCAGTGAGGGGTTAGGTGCCTTGCTCAATGACACTTCAGCCGTGGCCTACCGGTCGGTGTTCGAACCGGCAACCCTCCGGTTACAAGTCCGAAGCGCTAACCAGTAGCCACGGCTGCCCGACAGACAAGAGAGGGAGAGAGAGAAGGGAGGAGAGCGGTTCTGACCTCCTACGGGCAGTCTGGGGCTTCCTGTGACGAACTGCAGGAAGAGTCTCTGCTGCTCCGCATCAAAGCTACTGAGCACCTCAAACAGGAACCGCACTGCCCGGCTATACACACACACAGAAAAACAGAAATGGTCACATAACCTTCATTTAAAGTAATAGGGTCCCATGCTCATCCATACACGGTATGTATTAGAACACTTGTCTAAAAATGCATGAAGCAAGTTTACATTTTGCATGAGAGAAGCTGTTACTACGGTTTACCGGCATTAAAAGAAATGTCCAGCAACTTAATATCGCTGTACTGTAAGTGTGCCTGTCGTGTACCTGTCGTGTGTGTAACCATGGTCTGGCCGACAGCATTCCATAAGAGTCTTCACATCCCAGGTCTCGGACTTGCTGCCACAGAGCAGCTGGTCAAGCTGGAGGAGAGAGAAAAGGGGACGTTACTGAGCAACAAAAAAGAAGGAGGAACGCAGAGAGAGAGAGAGAGAGAGAGAGAGAGAGAGAGAGAGAGAGAGAGAGAGAGAGAACACTGACCTCCTCTGGGTAGAAGTACTGCAGGTGATGCAGAGGGAAGACTGACTCGAAGCCTTCCCTGAACGACTCAAACTGCCGTGACACGCCCTCGTTTAGAGTCCAATACACCACCAACTACAGACACAAACAAGAGGGAGGGGCGTTAAGGGACTTCAAGACATACAATGGATGAACAGAGTATTTATATCTTGTTGTCTGATGTTAGCCTTTGGTCCTTTGCACCTTTGGTCTGTCAAAAACATGCTCAGATGCTATTTAAAAAGCCCATTTACAACCCTTATAATTAGGCTGCGGAATAAAATGGCCCATTTTAACAGATATCTAGCGGCCCATCATGCTAATCTGGCACCCACATGAAAAATGAACGTACGCGTATGCGTGAGCAAAACAGACAGGTTCTCACCCTGAGGTACTCCTCCAGGTTGTGGATGGTGACAGGCACGTCCTTGCCCCCCTTCTTGAGCTCGATGTTGGGGAAGCCGGGCAGGGTGAAGTCCAGTCCCAGGTCCTCCACCGAGCAGCCGTTCATGTTCAGACTCTCCAGCGCCTGCTGCAGAGTCTCCCTTGTCTACAGGTCACACGGGGAGAGAGATTGGAGCATTTAATTGAGGCCCATGAACCATCCAACAATGGGCTTTCTGTAGGTTAAACCCAGTTTGTGGTCACAAAAATGTTAACAGATGATTATACTGTTATGGTATATGCTGTACCATATACCATACCATACCATACCATGAAAGCTATAATAGTATGTTGAGTTACCATTATGTCTAGATTTAGATCAGGCAGCATTAAAAGCAGTATGGTAGGAAACACACACACACACAAACAAACATGGCAGCACAATATTGGAAATGACTATGCAGGAAATGTGTAGGGGTTCTATTTAGATTTTTACATCTAACCAGAGGTGCGGATTTATTTCACCAAAGGTACAGTTATGGGCTATTATTGTGGCTGGAGATTGTGTTTACGTCTCTACGTGTTATGAAGAAATATTCTGAAATAGCTTCAATGGATAGAAATGTGGCATGAGTGTAAGTGTGTGTGTGTGTGTCTGTGTGTGCATGTGAGGGATAGATTGATAGATAGATAGATAGATAGATAGATAGATACTTTATTGATCCCTAGGGGAAATTAAAGAACACAGAGCTACTTGACGTGCTGCCACTCTCGTTGGCGCCGGAACCGCAAAGAGCGCCGGAACCGGAAAGTAAAGAGAGACCCTCACATGGGAGCGGTCCTGTTCCAGTCTCTTCTTCTGGCGGATGATGTCCTCCAGGTGCTGTATGGACTTGGCCACGCTCGGATCGATGTTGACCAGGTCGTGGGAACTGATGGACGACTCGTGCCGCAGCATCCACTTGTAGAAGGGAAGACCCAGCGGTAGGTCCAGCTATGAGTGTACACACACACACGTACACACACACACATTAGAAACACACCGTAACGAGTAAACACTACTATTTGAAGAAAGCTGAGGAGCTTGTGTGACAAGTATGGAAAAAAGACCACAGTGCTATTACATGAAACATTTCAATGACATGGTGCAATGGGTCTGTCTCCACAGTTTGGCTGATCTATAACTGTGGTTAGACCTTCATTTGAGGAGTACAAACACACTTATGAGAAGTGCTTTTAGAGCATGGAATAGATCCAGCAGAAGACAGGAGCTGTGGACAGGAAACCATCTCACTTCATTAAAACATACTGGTGGAAGATAGGCTTCATTCAGAGAGAAAGAAAAACAGAGAGAGAGAGAGAGTAAATGTGATGGTTATACCAGTCTGAAGTCCATGATGGCCTTGGCCATGAGCTTGCCCAGGAAGCGGAACTTCATCTTGATCTTGGCGATGTGAGCAGGTTTGGTGGTGCGGCCGAACGGCACAGCAAACAGCCCTCTGGAGCTGAACATGTACTTGGTGCTCTCCTGACTCCCTGCAGGCCAGACGGAGACGGGGAGATGAGGCCAGAGAAAAGAGACAAACTGGTGAGGAGCTGCATCATGAACAGGTATTTCTTTTCTACCTGAACAAATATGTATTTGTGTGTGTGTGTGTGTGTGTGTGTGTGTGTATCTGTTGGTGAGTGGGATGTATATTTCACACATCCTTGTGGCTTTGTGAGATTGGTGTGTGTGTGTTACCTTTCGGGTTGCTGAGTGTGACCTCCTCTCCTCTCCACAGGCCCAGGTCAGCTCTCTGCAGCTCCTGGGACACCAGAGCATAGAACTCCAGCGTGGGGCCCAGACCAGTGCCCACCTGAGACACACACACAGAATCAATATTACTGCTGCCGTTTAAATGACCTCATGTCATATTCACATTACTGCTTACATTCCTACATTACATCCAACTGCTGTGTTTTTCCCCTCTTTAACAAATAGCTTTGGCAACAGACTGTATATTTACTATAATGTTAATATAGCATTGTTGGACATAAAATTGTTCTGAAAAGGATATAGTGCGAGATGAGAAAAGAAAAAGAGAAAAGAAATGACAAGAAATTAAGAGAAAGACAGAGTAGAAACAGGAAGTAGAAAGGAAGTGCATGCTAGGTGTGTTGGGCTGTTAGTTGTTAGAGGTTGTTAAGGTGCATTCCTTCATCTCCACCTGAACAAATACCACTCCAATTATTACCTTGGTGGGAAACTGCTTTATTACGTTGGCAGTAGGCCAACAGTTATTACATTGGTGGGAAATTATTACGTTGGCAGGATTATTACATTTACAATGTGCAGAAAACATGCAGGTTCTTATTACGTTGGTGGGTGCTACAGTGCATGTTACGTGTGTTGGGTTGTTAGAGGTGGTTAGAGGAGGCACTCTCCTTTATTCCTCCATCTCCAGCTGACCAGTACCACTCCACAGGTGTGAGGAGCTCAGCGGTCAAACGTACCTCGTTCTCGTACTGAATCTCCAGCATGGCTCTGGAGCTGCCCAGGTCCTGCATCAGGGACTCCGCCTGCTTCAACAGCTCATCACGGTTTATCGTCCGCTGGAGGGAGGAAAAAAAGAGATGTCAAAAGAACAACTCATGATGAACGCAAGTGAAGATCCACACACTAAGAGCTCCAATAGATGAAATGGTTTATTCACCACAAGTAATGTAACGTTTCGGGCCCCACTGCCCTTCCTCAAGCATGAAACGATTAACACACAGCACATACATATACCCATTATAGGGGAAAAAAGAACAGAAAAGGAAAAAAAATACAACAGAAAAAAAAGCTTCTATTGTGTTACTTAGTATGCACTGATCTGCTTAGTGAATGCTACTGATTTTAGCTCAATTAGTTTTCGTTATTTTGTTTTATATTCAGGCATGCAGTAAGGATATAATAATAATACAAAAGAGAGAGTATGAGAGAGAGAAAGAAAATAGTAATTAGAGTAGAGGAAGTGAGGCGGTACCTTCTTCCTGTCAAGGCGCGGAGCGACGCGGCTGTCCTGGGAGTCGGACTGGTTGATCTCGGGGTTGGTGTCCAGCAGGCGCTGCATGGCGCGGTCACGGTCGAAGGCAGTCACGTAGAACAGCATCTGCCGCGTGTCAAACGGGAAGAAGAACGGGCTGTGGGACAGGAGAGAAGAGGAGGAGATGAACATGACTTTATTTATAATGACTCATTATTTAGCATTAGCATGAGAGAGTGTGCGTGTGTGTGGGGTCAGTGACTTCACACACGTTTGCCATTATGCTCTTGCGGAGTACCTGTAGACCTAACGGACCACTGACTAATTCAATCTTTTGTTATTTCCCATTCATCACACAACAACTCCCACAGATACGAGTCACACCTCCCCCATAGCCAAACACACTTAGTGGAAGCAAGTAGTTAGTCAATTCAACTTCACACGTCACCAAGTCTTGATTGGTATGAGAGGCCAGACTGTGTTTGTGTTAGCCATTAATCTCTCCACCTAAGAGATAGTCGCACACACACACACACACGTACCAGGTTTTGCCGAGTTCAGTGAGCCATGTGGGGATGTTGCCGGTCATGATGACCAGCGGGTCCTGCAGCTGGCGGTTGGCTTTGGCCGTCAGCTTGCTGTTGATGAACTCACTAGTGGCCACCATCTCCTTACACACACCATTCTGCACACACACACACACACACACACAGAAGGAAAGATATCATTAGTGGTGCCATACTTTTAGGAATTAACAAGGAATAATTACTGATAACAGTGAAGGCTATTCATGGGTTTCATCTGGTCCCTTTACACAGGTGTATTAATCAAGCACCATGCAGTCTGCATTCATAATCTAGGTGCTTGATTATATACACCTGTGGAAAGGGACCTGATGAAACCCATGAATTGGTTTGCTCAAACCTCATTTGGGGTTGTGTGCACATGTCTGTAGGCGCATATTGTACAGGTAGAACCAGTATCATCTGATGGAGTGTAAGAGCATGACCTTTGTGTGTGTGTGTGTGTGTGTGTGTGTGTGTGTGTATGTATGTATGAATGACTTAATGACTTAAAGAGTGTGTGAGCAAGCATTTGGGGTATGTGGATTGTGTGTGTGTGTGTGTGAGTGAGTGGGTATGTGTGTGTGTATGTATGCATGTATGTATCGACTAAAGGTCTGTGTTGTGAACAAGCATTTGGGGTGTGTGCTGTGTCCACTCACATCGTAAAGGTAGAACCAGTATCGGCTGATAGAGTGGAGGACACGGAGCAGCAGGATGACCTCCAGGGAGGGGTCATCGAAGGTGATGTTCTCTGGAGGATCCGATATGAGGTATGACTCCAAGGGGTTGGTGATGCTGGGACAAACACCATCTACTCACACACACACACACGGCAGAGTCAGTTGTAATTATCGGCTGCCTTGTTTCTCAAATCAGAATGGCCGCAATGAAGAAAATCTGGACAAATATGCTTAGTCAGGACATGTGGCTAACAGACTTGACACCAGTGCAATACCTGTTACACACACCAGAGGGCACTGTAACAAATTCTTTATGAAATTCAATAGCTTGTGTGTGTGTGTGTACCGTGCCACAGCTCGTCCTGCTTCTTGGCATTGCGGGGGGAGGTTTTGGTGGGAGCTGTCTGTGCTCTTCCTCTCTTGCCTCCCACTGTGTCCTTAGTGCCATCCTCATCCTCCCTCACTGGTTTATACCTGAGACACAGACACACACACACACACGACTTCTTTATGCTTGCCTCTGCATGTACGAGTGAATCAATGCACTTAATACAGCATTTAAAACATTGTGTGAGACCATGCATAGCTAAATGGCTTCTGTGTGTGTTAACAAGTGTTTGCGTGTGCCATATTGTGTGTGTGTTAAGAGCATATATGTGCGAGTGTGTGCACATACCAGATGGTGTGTGTTTTGGTCCAGATGCCGGCACGGCCCAGCGGGTTGGCCTCGTCGTCGGTGGACTCGCGCTCCTCCTCGGCCTGCAGGCTGTACTGCCGCACCGCCTGGTACACCGTCATGTTGTAGGGCAGCAGCGTTTCGCCCATGTAGAACTGCAACCGGTGGCGCACGCTGCCCGAGTTCAGGAACTGGGCCGCCTGAGCCGGGGGGTAGGGGGGGGGGCAGAGAAAAAGCCAAGGGCGCCGTTTGAGCTCAAGTCAACCCAACATCACGTAACATTATATTCACTGGTCAGGAAATCTCCAGCTGTTATCTTGTAGGTGTGTGCAGATGGATATATTAGCAAGTGACAGACCACGGTTACCTGTGCTGGCTACAAGAATTCGCAGACTTGGACTACTTATCTTACGGAGTACAAGAGTCACATGACTAAGCGGTCACTCATCACAACAAAAATGGCAGAGAAACCCCTCAGCTCACCAGTGATTCGTCGATTTCATCATCCGATCCATCGTCGTCACTGTCTTCGTCCTCCTCTCTGATTCGTCCGTAGCCTGTGCAGACACAAACAAGTTAGTGGATGGGGCTCAAGTTCATCTGGATGCTTTAGGGTTGATGGCTGTGTGTACGCACCTCTGACCACGAGATATCTCTCAATGGCCTGCACCAACGCCAGGGGGTCGATCTTGACCGGGCCCCCCTTCCACTGCTTGACATTGGTACAGTCCGGGTGCCTTTGCAGCTGGCACTTGAGCTGGTGCGTGTTGAAAAACTTCAGCGCCTGGGAACCTCTGTAGACAGACACGGACACACACACACACGTCAGTCAAAACACTGGCATATTGAGGCCCTCCGAAGCATCAGCTGGTACTGGCATGCACACAATGGAGCTAGCGAGCGCTGGCACTATTTTGGCAGCCCACACACTCGGTAGCAAACACACTCACACCCATCCTAACAAACTGGGGGGGGGGGGGGGGGGTCATGACACAGATATATTCCTGGCTGCTACGCTCAGAGACGGCGCCAAATGGGAAAAGGGAAAAAACAAAGAGGGAATGAGTGAGAAGAAGGGAAGATCTAAACAGCTCATTCAAGATGAGAAAATAAACACTCTCACTCATGCACAGAGATGGACAGAGAGAGGAAGGAGAGGCTGAAATCAGCTTGAGTTTATAGGAGCAAGACAGACAAATAGGTGATGAGAGTAGACACTGGGCAGACTGGAGTAGATGTGGGGGAAAATGGGAGAGGGAGGGAGGGAGAGAAAGAGAGAGGAAGAGAGAGATGGGGGGGTAGGAGTAAGAGATTTAGGAATTAATATGAAGACAGAGACAAAGAGAGAGTGAGAGAGAGAAAGAGTGAAAGAAAGAAAGAGAAAGAGCACAAGAGAGAAAGCGAGAGGGAGAAAGAGAGAGATTTGAAGGGGGTAAGAATATGAGTGAAGAGTCAGGACCTAAAGAGATATGGAGACAGAGAGAGAGAAGGAGGGAGAGAGCGTGCACGTGTCAGTATAAGAAATGAAGGCAGAGACGAGACGAGACGATATCTAGGAAAGTGATGAGCAAGTGAAACAGAAGGCAAAAAAGAAAGAAAGAGGAGCCGCACAGACAGCTATGGACAGCTGGGGAGCAAACCCTACAGTAAAGGGCCCAGGGCAGACAGGAGATGGACAGAGAGAGAGAAGGGGGGGGAGAGGGGGAGAGACAGAGAGAGAGAGAGAGAGAAAGAGGAAGAAGAGAGGGGGAAAGCGAGAGAGAGAGAGAGAGAGAGAGAGAGAGAGAGAGAAGGAGAGAGGGGGAGAGAGAGAGAAGAAGAGAGGGGGAAAGTGAGAGAGAGAGAGAGAGAGAGAGAGAAGGAGAGAGGGGGAGAGAGAGAAAGAGAAAAGGATAAGAGTGTGGGAGCTGACAAACCTGCTGCCGTTGCCGTTTCCGGAGGGGAAGTCGTGCACCTTGACGGGGAACTGCTCCATCTGGCTGAGGCAGTTGTTCATCTTGTGCACTAGTGCCAAGAGAGGCAGATTCTCTGCTGGGTCCAAACGGGCAACAGACTCCTGCCCTGGCATCTGCAACAGCACAAGCATGACACAGGGACCCAGAGGTCAACAAATCAGGCCATTACGCACAACACCGGGGAGAGAGAGATCAACCAATCAGGGCATTATCAACCAGCCAGAGCACCAATGATGGAGCACGCTTTTGGGTTGGAATTATAAAGACAGCCTGTTACAGGTCAGCATACAAATGTAAATCTGTTTGTGTGACTGCAGGATAATTCACACGTGCATTGGGACGGGTGTCAACATATGCATGCACGTATGCACGGCACCAATCCCAATGGTGGCAAGTCCCCAATCACAGCACCCAGTATTGGATGAGCAAGTACGAGCCAACAGAATAAATGTGATGTCTGTGAGAGTATGATTGGGTGGTAGTCAGGTGTCCATATGCAAATACATGTTAACATGCATTATGTGATAATGGATTCAGAGGTGTTAATGGTGTACTTTTTTGACTGTACAATCAGTCAAAAAAGTTAGCACAATGCCAAAGTGATGGCAAATGATCATTCCTGCCTCAAAACCCAGATTGCTGCTAAAAAGGTGCGGTCTACAATCATTGTGGAGACATGGAAAGGCTTGGTAGGTATTCTGAGAACCATTTCGAGAGCTTTGATGGCAAATAAAGATGTTTCCATTGATTATTTAAAAAGGGTATGAATAATTTTGGACATGCCATTTTTCATAAAAATGTTAAAAAAGAAAAATGATTATTTTTTTGATTCCATGTTTCTACCACATTATCTTACAACCTTTTGGCATGTGGCAGTGTCATTTTCAGTCAGAACAAACATATTGGTCAAGAGAAAATAAACATTACATCAATATTTGCCAGGGGTATGAATAATTTTGTTCTTAACTGTATGTATGTATCAGGGTTGTGCACAATTCGAATTGCAATTCTGCTTCCTGTTTGCCACCTCAATTGAAATTCTGGAATTTTGCACAAACCTGGTATGTATGTATGCACATGGCTGTGTTGATTATATGTGATGGAAAGAGGCACATGTAGATCTATTTGTAGGTGTGTGTGTGTGTGTGTGTGTGTGTGTGTGTGTGTGTGTGTTCGTTCTTGTCCTCACCGGGCATCCGCAGAAGATGTGCAGGAACCTCTTGATGCGCTGGTCGCGATTGACGGCGTTGCGCTCGCCGCAGGAGGTCAAGTAGAGCAGCATCTGCTTGACCAGGCCGCTGTGCTGGATCTCAAACGACGACACGTCCGACTCTGACACGATGCCAGAGATCTCCACAAGGCACTCCACACCTTCATCCACCTGCCAAGCACACACCACAAACACCACTTAGAACTCTAAATACCCCACAAACACAAATCTATGCTCTCGTATCTCAACTCATACAGCAAGTTGCCAACCCGACGATACCCCGAGAAAACGATTATGATGAAAACACTACTTTGTCACATTGTTGTCACGGATAGGGGCAGGTAACCTGACCCTAGCCAGATGAATTTCGTTCCGCTTAGCTGCGCCTAGCTTCACTCACATCCATCTGGGACCTCTTCCATTGAGAGTGATTTCTGCAACCGACTTTATGGTTAAGCCAATCAGGACGCAGGGCGGGAGTTTCATAGATGTGACATAGCGTAGACGCGACTGTGAGACTGTTATTAGCGTCACGGGTTGGGAGTGGTTGAAGTAGCACGTCAATAGATGACGGACAAGTGGCTTATTCAATCATATGCAAGCATTTTTTGATTAGGCCCAGCCTTCTGAAGCAACACTTCAATGGATCAGTTCCAGATGGATGAGTGGAGCTAGGCGGAGCGAAATTCATCTGGCTAGGGTCAGGTTAAGGAGCAGGACCCTTTTCAGTAATTTTAGAGAAATTGGGTTAGATGAATGAGTACCCAGTATGTTAAACATTAACAAAAAGGGGAATTCCTACTTCATATTACTTGAATTATTTCAATTTTACTGAGAAAAACACCTCAATATCCCAATTATTGTGGGTTAATTTACTTCCTGCCATTCCACACTTCCAGGAGCAGGAGAGTCTACTCTTCACTGTCAAACTACAACTTTACTGACGGTTACATAAACAGGAACCAATGAGGTGAAGGACTATACAACACCCCCTGTAACACTGCCACCTGGATCTTGGTACGGTATGGTGTAAACCCCCATGACTGCCCTTCACACTGTGATATTGTCCACACTCGGAGTCAGTCTCATGTGTGGCAGGCAGAGTGCCGTGTCTGTGTCACATTATCTGCTGTGTCATGTTTAATCTACGCAATGTGCCAGGTCATGTTCAGGTGTAATCTTGCATGCCGAGCTTTATCTCATACATAAAACATGGCAAGTTCTTTACAGCAGCACAGTGTGATGTCTGAGGGACAAACCAAGGTTCTACACCCACCATACAATTATGATCCAATGGCTTTTTAACGATTCTAATCAAATTCAAATTTTCCATTTTTTGCCACCATGTCCAATGTAACCAGTTGCACAGATTAGAGCAGAAGGTAATTGATGCAGCATACACTCCACAAACAGAATGCTTCAGTTGCATGTCCTGTGTGTAACCTCAAGGCAATGTTCTCAACTCTCCACACACACACACACACACACACACACACACAAACACACACACACACACACACGAGAACAAGCATTTTCACAGTGTGTCCTGAGAAACCATAAATGTATTGAATTTCCACAGAGCAGTACATGAATTTACTTTAAATGAGATCATTGTTGCAGTGTATGTACGTGTGTGAGTCTATGAGCTTGCCTGCGTGTGCGTTTGTGTGCGTGTGTACATACCTGAAGGCTAAGCTGCTCTGTGGCAGTGCAGAGTCTCTGTAGTACATTCAGGGCAGGGTTAGTGCTGTCCACGTTCTCAGAGTTAAAGTAGCGCTCCACAAACTTGCAGGCCTGCTCTTTGATCCAGGCCTTAATCTTATCCCTACATAACACATAAGAAACACTTACTGTAGGTGTGGAGAAATACAACAAGAGAACTTGCAGCTGTGTCATGTAGATATGCAGCTTGCATGCGTACAACATGTGCTGGAGACACTTCTGATGAACATTAACCAGTAAGACGAAATGTGAGTCGCAAGGACTAAATGCACCATGTGGGCACAACTGAAGGACAACTGCCAAATGAATTCAAACAAGTTCAATGTAAGGGCTACCACACAATTAGCCTTATATTGCTATTCCATTCCTATATTTCTATGACCATATACAATTCGATGCCATTTTATTTCCTAATTTCCTACTACAAATCGCGAACTCAGGTCACATAGATAGATAGATAGATAGATAGATAGATATAGATAGATAGATAGACTTTATTGATCAATGACTTTATGGATCAATATATAAAACCCTAGACAAACCTCTCTGATATGGTGACCCACCTGTTGTTGGAGACTGAGTCCTTGGCAGGGGGTCGGGCCAAGCCACTGACCCCTGCTGTGCGAGAGGGCTCAGAGGTGGAGTTGTTGGTCTGGACACCCAACTTCCACGTCTTGGGGTTCAGGTTGGCCAGGAAGGACGACTTGGGTGACTGAGTGGTGGTTGGACTCTTGGCTATGGAGGAAAGGGGGATGAAGGGAGAGAGGGATGTAGGAGAGAGAGGGAGGGCGCAGAGGTAGGGACAACAGTGAGAAATTATAAGTTACTTTTACATGTTTACGATGGGTTCCCCGAACATGGATTAAGCTTAGTCCTAGACTACAGGACCTTTTCTTCAAAGGAAATCTGGAAAATCTGAAATCTGAAGATCTGAAATCTGTTTTAATCTCGCAAGTATTAATATCGTCTTGGAAACAAAATCAAACTGTTGAAGTGAAAAACACACTTACATCTCCTGAACAGCCAAATTATGTCGACCAAGAGTAAATTTAACTTGTTCTATATGTGGTAGACGGTGGTTGTGAATGGATAGATAGCGGATTCAGTGTACAGGTAAGCAGAGGTGTCCCTACCCTGATTGTCAACTTTGTCGTCGTCTCTGGGGGGAGAGTACTTGGGCCTCCTCGGGCCTCGCTTGGGGAGTCGCTTCCTCTTCAGCACGTCACTCAACCGCCTACCAGAGGGAACAACAGTGACATGGATTAGAGATTATTTGTAAACAAAACCATGCCTAGGTATGTCCTGAAGTACATGTGCATCATCACTAATGGGGTTTATGTCCACACTAGATCCATCTTAAACTAGTACGTACATGTATGTGTATGTGATTCCGTGTGTGTATGTGCACGTGAACACACACACACACACACACACACACACACACACACACACACACACACACACACACGCACGCACACGCACACGCACACGTGAGCTCCTGTGTGTCTGCATATGTGAGCTTTTGTGAGTGTGTATGTATGTTTATTTGAGCTTCTGTGTGTGTGTGTGTGTTCGTACCCCTGTGGGCTGAGGTCCAGTGAGTCGTCCATGCTGTGCTGGAAGCTGGGGGAGCCCAAGTCGGCGGGCGGCTGCGCGTTGCTACTGGTGCTGCTGGTCGTCGTGGTGATGGTGGTGGTGCACAGGCTGGGAGGGGTACTGGAGCAGGCCCTGGGGGGGTTGCTAAGAAACGCCTCTGACTCAGCCAGGTTCTTTACCTGGTGCATCACTCCTGAGAGAGAGAGTGATAGAGATATAGAGCGAGAGAGAGGAGAAAAAGAAGAGATGATTTGATGAATGAAAAGAGACAGAGAAAGGATACATTTCATGCTTAGACCACCTCTCTGTGCTAATAACAATCTTTCCCAGTGGCAGTGGCAGTGGAAGATGGGAGCACTTTACCAGAACCACTTGGATTCAGAGATTCATTTGAAATGCCAAAGTCCACAATAAAATCAAATAACTAACTGATCTGAATGCATCTGCTTTTATTAGATCTGCCATCTGTTTTCTCTATGGACATTTAAACGGCCTTGCATTAACAAATAACCTGCATTGTTTCTGTGTGTGTGTGTGCGCGCGTGCGTGCGTGTGTGTGTTTCAACAAGAGGGGAAAAAAACAGACAAGAGGAGAGAGGGAGAATGAAAGCAAGCATACGCAAGAGGCTCTTTACCTTCTCTTCTGAAGTAGACACTGAAGACATCTGGAAGTTTCTGCATGAGGATCTCTGCCATCTGCAAGGAGCCCACTACAATCTTCAGGTCCTGACTCGACAGCATTGAGGCGATGTGACTGGACACACAGGCACACACACACCATGTCATTCCCACATACAAGTCAACATTAGAGTAAAATCCCCTCAACTGCTTACTTTCACCGGCCACATTTGTTTCCATCCAATTTCAATTCCTCATGAACCTTCTTCATAGCTCATTTACAAACCATGCTTTACAAATCATGAAATCTTTCCGTTCCCCTCAACTGTGACCTTAATTCTCAATGGCTGAGGGGGTGCTGTGGGACAAGCAGCTGCAGTGTCTGCACCACATTTGGGTCTAAGTGCCCACAGGGACTCTGGTTACAGTCTGACCAGTGGTCATTTCCCGACCCCAACCTTTCTCCCTCTCGCTCCCTGTCACTCTTTACTGTCCTATCTGAATAAAAGGCAAAATGGGCAAATAAATATACTTAAAAAAAAAAATTGTCAATGGCTTACTAGCAGTTCCTTGCATTTCCATTTCCCAGACTGCTGCTGAGCACGTAGCGCTCCCCTCCCCTGTTCCAGTGAAGCTACTGCCACTCTGCCTTGCATTTCCACTGTTGTGCTTTACTGTAGGTCTACCTTTCCTTCTTTTGGGTATTGTCTATTTAGAACACCAAATCAGAGAGCTGGACGCCTCAACAATTGACATGATCCTTACATGAGACATGAGCCTTTGTCTCACTTAAAGTGACAGATAAAAACAAATTCATATTGACTACTAATGCTGTACTATTACCCCCAGGGCCAGGTTCACGTTTCCCAACAGTACCCCAATACAAACACTAGACCCATCCAAACACAGTCCTGCTCCTCTCTTCCCTCCCGTCCTTCCTCCCTCCCTCCCTGTGTGTCCGTGCCTGTAGTTCCGTTGGCGTGGTGACGCTCACCTGGACACAGCGTGGTTGCGCAGCACGTCCCTCAGCAGGTCAGCGTCGGCGAAGTAGATGATGCGGAGGATGGCTCTAAGGCACTTGTGTCTGACGGCAGGGCCGGCCGACGAGCTGTACACCTCGTAGAGCACGCCGAACAGCGTCTTGATGAAGCACTTGGCCAGCTCGGGGTCCTCCTTCATCAGCTGAGCGCGCGCGTCCTCACGACGCACCTCCTGGTGACTGCCTGCAGGGGGCGAGCGGAATGGCGGAGACAAAAGGGGGAGAAACCGGTCTGAGTCTAGATGTCAACATGTCTTCATACAACAGACAGCGTGGCCCAGTGTGACTGAGCACAGGGGAAAGGTTAATATGTTATCAGATAGCCTGCCCTTCAAGTATCTAATTCTTAACCTTGTAAAGCTCATAATGCTATGTCAAGCTCAGCTTCTTCTGTGCTAGGCATTAATGGATGTTCCAATGTCCATGCCTACCAGTCTGCATACTCCTAACCTGCAGGTTTCTGGAAATGTGTCTGTTATTGCTACCGTTATTGTTACTGCTGCTTGTGGTACGTGACGTTAGGTAAGTTCGTCTTCTGGCAGCCTGGGATTCACACAATGCGAAAAATGCAATGTATGAAGTCCAACCTGCATTGCTTAGAGCTTTAAGTGGTTACCTGAAGATCAAAGCACCCAGTGCAAGTGTGGGTGTGTGAAGTTTCTGAAAATTTTGCTCTGTTGCTGTTGTTACTGTTGTTTGTGGTATGTGTGGGTGTGCGTGTGCTCTTACCAGAGTTGGGGTTGGCTAGCGGGTTGGGCTTCCTCTGGATGCCCCGGGCAGTGCCTGTGTCCTCGTTGATCTGCTGCATAGAGTTGAAGTCGATGGTGTAAACACGACCCAGTGTGGTCAGGCTGATCTCATCCTCACCATTCTGATGAGCCGTCTGAATAGAGGCCAGAGTGAGAGGGAGGGAGGGAGGGAGAGAGAGAGAGGGAGGGAGAGAGAAAGAGACAGGAGAGAGGGGGAGGGAGAGGGAGGGAGAAAGAGGTAAAAAGATGGAATGTGAGGGAAGGACGGAGAGATGAATGAATGAGAGAACAGAATGAGAAAAAACAGAATGACAGACAGGGCAAAGGAGGATAAGGGTGGGAAGGAAATACAATTAGCACACGAGCTAAAACTATCCAAAATGTGTAATATGAAACAGACAGGCCCCATCTGGTTTAGAATACTGTGGTGTAGGGTGTAGGGTGTGTGTGGTGTGTGTGTATCCTGTACCTCTATGATGCGGCTGTCGATGCGGTTGTATGGGTGCCAGAGGCCCCGGTCGTCCCTCCACTGCCAGATGGCCCCCTCTGTGGTCTGGGCGCTGCCCTTCTTCAGCATGGCGTCCACAGCAAAGATGCCCTCTCTGGGCAGGCATGGCATCAGCTCACTGCCCACACAAGGACACAGAGGTCAGAAGCGAAATTCTAACTCCCATCACATTAGCATGTGTCGTGTTTGTCTTGACAGAAAAGGTTTTAGTTTTAGTTTAGTTTTAGTTTGAAAAGCCTAAACTGGCTGCGGTGTACCATAGGAACATATTCATGGGCGTATTTTCTTTCATATCTTTCAGGAGAGACTAAGTCCCCGCCCAGTATTAAACACTGGGGATGAGGAAGGCCATCTCAAACCAGTGCTACTCATCTTAGCAATTAACAAAGATGGGTTCCTAGAATAGCTCTGTGTACCAGAGATGCAGAAATGTGTAACAAAGATGTAATTAATCTTCACCACACATTTAAGGCCAGCAAAAGTCTCCCAGTTTTGACAAGGTCAACTCTACACCCCCGACATTGTAGAGGTGGCTCAGTGTCACTTGACAGTGCTGTGAGGAAGGAAACAGGAAGTGAGTGTGGCAGGGGCAGGAAGTACCATATGAGTGAGGTGAGCTCGTAGAGCTCCTGAGGGCTCCTGGGCACCAGGTCAATCTGCTGCTCCAGGCACGTCCCATTGGACGCTCCACACAGCAGGAAGCGAAGGGTCTCCGCAATATCTACACACAGGACACACACACGTGTTATTGATGCCCTCATCTACACACAGGACAGACACACACAAACATGTTACTGATAATTCTGTGTCACATAGAGAGGCCTTGAGTAGTGGATCATTAAGCACTTGGTGAGAGGGGCTATGAGCGACCACAGGCATGTATGTGAGTGAAGGAGAGCGCAGAGGGGAGAGCGAGGATGTGTGTGGGTGCTTGTGAGAAGATGAGTAAGATGTGATAAGGGGTGTATGCGTGTGTGTGTGATGACTCATTATGCTTCGTAAGCTGCACCGAGAGGTGGCAGTTAAATCATAAGGAGGAACATGTGCACCAACATGATGAATATGCCAAGCTCAGCACCTCCCTCTCACTGAATGTGTGTGTGTGTGTGTGTGTGTGTGTGTGTGTGTGTGTATATATATACAGTATGTGAGTACACCAGACTCACTCTGCTTCATGAGCTGAACGGCGAGGCTGGGGCAGTTGGAGCACATGAGGGAGAACATGCGGACCACCATGATGAACATGCCCGAGCTCAGCACCGGCGGCGTCAGCACCAGCAGCTGCTGCACGTTGGTCAGCAGGTCACGGGAAGCTACCTGCTGCAGCAGGTTCTGAAAATGGGGTCCATACAGGTCAAAGGTCAGGTTATATATGCATAGCAAACATTCTTCAATGTGTTTTAAATAGGCATTTGGGTATATAACTTGGTTTGTAACTTTACATGCACTTTCTTGATTAATGGTTCCATCAATGAATCAACCAATACATCAAAACAAGACAAACAAAAACCCTTCGCAACATATTGCATCCGTGCTAACAAACACCAACACAGACAGGCCTAAGATGCTGCCCTTACCTCTTCATGCTGAAAGTTGTCCACCAGCCGGGCAAAACAAAGACAAGTGCTTTCTACGGATTTCTTATCCTGAGGGAGAGGCGAGAGGAGATATGGTCACTTCAGGGGACTGACAGCACAGTAAGCACATCTGTGCATGTGCATGTTTAAAAAAAAATCTAGAGGTCAAGGTGTGTATGATTGTATTACAGTGCCACTTTGTGTGTACGTTTGTATGTATGAGTATATGAGTCATGGTGGACTCATTGTACATGAGGTATAAGAGAACATGTTTTGAGCATCACTTGTGTGTGTGTGTGTGTGTGTGTGTATCTGTATGTGTATTTGTTGTAATGTCTAGCTCAAAAGACAAGAGAGTGTGTGTACATATGCGTGTTACCTGGTGTGTGAGTCTCTGCGTGAGCAGGGGCAGCGAGTCGGCCACAAAGTGGAACTCGTCAGGGGTGATGCTCTGGCAGCAGTTAGCCGCTATGGCCAGAGCATTCCTCTGTGCATTTATACTGAAGAACTCCAGATACAGCAGACAGTCTGCCAAACCACCCTACACACATAAGGAGAGAGGGATAGATAGAGAGGGGGAGAGAACACGGCAGAGGGAGAGATGATGGAAAGAACGATAAAAAGAATGACATTAAGCGGACAAATTTACATAAGTCATTGCTGTTAATTCATGTAATAAATTACCTACAAAATCTTCACACACACACAGGGGTTAAAGGTCAGTGGGACAGAGAGAGCAGAGGCTCTTAAGTTGATTAAATCATTACAGGATCTGATCAGACGGCCACTTACAGCCTGGAGGATTGCTTTGCTGTGTCGCCTTGACAACATCTCCAGTGCAGTCAGAGCCTGCTCAGCCACATCAATGAACTGGATCACCTGAAGCTGCAGACAGGAGACAGGTTGAGTGAGCACACACACAGCGAGAACACACACACAAACACACACTTCACCAAGTCTTTAAAAGTAGACAGATATGTCTATTGCTTCACTCTTTATGTAAGCATGCATTAATTAACTGATAAAAACTGATACCAAAGGTGTTTAACCCATTTAGGCCGGGAAAGCATTGGCGCATTTCTACCATTAAAGCCGGGAGCGATGTTGCGTAATTCTACCATTGAGGCCGGGAAAGCGTATACGTCAATTTCCGCGTATAAGGTTTTTTTTTGCACCAATTGTCGGCCTCTGGGCCAATGAAATGCATCAGAATACACACGAGGGAGTGTCGTCATGTTCCTCGTGACATTGTTTTGAAATTTCTTCGAGCAAGCATGGAGGACTTTGATAGCGAGGAGATTTCGGAAGGTATGATTTTGAGGAGATTCTCGGCTTCGATGACATTATTGCTGATGACTTTGAACGCGCTCTCCCCTCCCTAATGTTGCCTGCTTTTGACATAGCCCTGGTAGGCTACAAAACTTGTACCCTACTGATTCTGTTTGTCTAATTGATGGATTTAACCCCGATTCGGATTAGGCTACACCTGCTTTTAAAAGGCGGAACATCACTGCAAAACGTGCGCTGAATTATGTAGCCACTCTGCGTCTTTTTATGTGCACGTTCACATTAAATCCATTTCACTAACGTTATCGTAGAGAATACCGTAAAGTTTTATTTTGAGCACTTTCTAGGTCTCACTCATTGGATCAAAATAACAGAAATAGCGAACTCCAAGTTATGGTAGGGTAAGTTAAGATATAAGCACATAGCCCGTTAAACATGACCAAGGAAAAAGTCAATGGGACAACAAACAATGCCACGGTAACCTACCTAGGCTATGGAATTGAGAATGAAAGCTAATTACCTTCACGTTTTTTCTCAAAGTGACAGGCACTCAATTAGATCTACATATCACCACTGTAATGTCATTAAAGACAAGTGCAATAGTTTAAAAATCAATATGTATTCAAATTACTGAATATTTTTAGCTATAAGTAATTATGCAGATCATAAAATACTAACAAAATATATAAAGTTTATGAATTCAAAATATGAAATAGAAACATGACAAGCCATCATTTTGTGTGTGTATGGAGGGTTGAGCAGAGACTAGGATCACCACTACTGTGAATAATCACACAGTATTCATTATTACTGATAAGTGTCAAGGTGGTGGTGGCCCCAATTTGCCTATGTTTTTGTAATATAATAAACACAGTTACACTTTTTTAAACTATTTCAGCTTGTGTAGGCCTATCAGTAATTTCTGAACATACCAATAATACATATAACCAGGCAGTAGATGTCAACCAGAATGACAAGCTGTAGAAAATGCACTGGTTTCTGATAAAATAGTGCTGTTCCTGCACTGACACATTACATGTTTTATTTTTGTGAAGGTGTAACTTAATAAACCCAATTTCTTAGCAAAGCCACAGGTATAAGCTCTCAAATACTTTTTAAATTTTGTTCCTATCTGCTACAGAGGCTGAGAAATCAATCATTAAGTAGGCGTTGACACAATTGCTGAATTTCCAGAAAACCAGAAAAACTTTTTCTGAAATCGCCCTTAGGTTTTAAAGGCATTTTTTCCAGGCGTTTTAGGCCTAAATGGGTTAAATAATGCTTCATTGAGGGTGTGTCAGTGAGAATGAGTCTGGGAGAAGTGTATGTGGCGGAGGGCGTACTTTCTCCAGGAACACAGGGATGGCGTCCACCACCACAGCCGAGGAGCGCGGCAGAGCCTCCATCATGTAGGTGAGGGCACGGGACGCATGGTTCATCTGTGCACAAACACACACACACACACAGGTCACACATTCATTCACACAGTCGGCCACTCTTTACAGACTATAACAAGCTTACTGGAACCTTATTACACATCATGAGGTCATTCAGATTTTTTACGCTCTCTCAAATGCAGCAGTAGCTGCATAAACCTAAAGACATACAACCCGCTGTGCACACACTACACACTGCTGGTACTCACGATGTCAAAGTTATGCTCCATCTGTAACAGCTGGATCTGTGGAGGGAGAGAAGGACAAAGACCTGATGAGTATTGCTGAGGAGAGCAAGACACTGAACAAGCAGGTTAAAAGGTTAATGGGCATGCATCTGCAGTTCAGCACAGATAGAAAAACGGCGGTCATCAGTGGCATACACTAATGTCTCCTGAAGAAAGTCGGCATGACATGCTGATACTGCTTCAACAGGAGTCTTAGCTCAATACTCCACCCAGTGAGTCTCAATACATTTAGTGTTTTTTTGGACATTAGGGACACAACTACATTGAATCAAAGTGTCATATCGATTGTTTTCAAAGTCAAATGAAAGATCCGGCCTGCTTGATATAATTACAGCGTTAGCTGAACACAGGGCTGGCTGGTCTGATTCAGGTGACTCCTAGAGCAGTTACCTAAAGGCTAATCGCCTCCACCTCCCAAACAGTGCTAACAGTTGTGGGGGTGACAGGCTCCATTAAGAGAAAGCTGGGGCATCTCCTTAGGGAGAGAGTGGCTGTGTTCGCGCGGGGCAAGACAGCGAGGCAACCTCCACAAGCTTACAGTCTCCTTCAGCAGCCAGATCCTGACACATTTAAGCGACCCAAATTAACATGGAAGTAGATTGGCTGCCATTAGTGCGCCGACTGGGAACGCATCCAACCCCGTTTGAGAGAACAAGAGACACAGCGAGCGTGAAGGAGAGAGTCAGACAGAGGGACAGAACGTAGGAGGGTGAGGGCGAGAGAAAGAGAAATAATGAGAGAGAAAGAGAGACAGAAGGAGAGAGAAAGAGAAATAGAGAGAGAGAAATAGAGAGAGAGAAATAGAGAGAGAGAGAGAGAGAGAGTGAAGGAGAGAGAAAGAGAAATAATGAGAGAGAAATAGAGAGAGAGAGAGAGAGAGAGAGAGAGAGAGAGAGAAAGAGAGAGAGGAGAGAGAAAGAGAAATAATGAGAGAAATAGAGAGAGAGAGAGAGAAATAGAGAGAGAGAAGGAGAGAGTCAGAGAGAGGGACAGAAAGCAAGAAGGAGGGAGAGAGAGGGGGGGGGGGTGCCACTGCTAGCTGTGGAGGAGGGTACTGACCAGGGCGGGCACAACGGTCTTGACGGGGAAGCCTCCCAGCGTCTCCTCGTTGCCCATTACCAGGAGCTGACACATCTCGATGGCAGCCTGGAGCTGCTGGGACTCGTCACCTGTGGCCTGGAGCCCTTGCAACAGCTGCTGGGCCTTAGAGCCTGGGAGGGAGGGAGGGAGAGAGAGAGAGAGAGAGAGAGAGAGAGAGAGAGAGAGAACAAGTTCATTTGTTGTTACATTACAACCATTTTATTGTTCCTTGGTAAAATTGTATCTTAACAGTCATGCCAATAAACCAATATTAATTTGAAGAAAGAGGGATAGAGAAATGGAAGGGGGAGGTTAAGAGAGAGGGTGGAAAGGTAGTGGGACAAAAGGTGAGAGAACAGGAGATATAAAAATGGAGAAATGTAAGGACGGGCAATGAGGAAAGAGAGGAGCCACAGAGCAAGTGACAGAGGGTGAGGGAGGAGTGTGTGTGTGTGTGTGTGTGTGTGTAGGGTCAGAAAAAAGCGGTTCAAGGGCAGAAAAACAAGCGCAAGCCCGGACATAAAACCCCTCTACACTCACTCACAAAGTCACACACAAACAGATCAATACACACCCCCTAGTGAAAACACACATATGACCGAGAATAACGCCAAAGGCATCTGGTTTACTGTGACGTCAGACTTGGCAGATACTTACTGGCCCCGCTGCCTATGGTCCTGTGGAAGAGCTGAGACATGCGCGGCCCCAGTGGTCCAAACAGGTGCGGGGGGAGACCTCTGGCCTCCAGCAGGGCTGCAACACCAACACCACAGCCAGTCAAACACAATACAACAGCTATACCACGCCCATGGACGCGTCCACACACACAGACTGTAGGGCAACAGTATCATCATCATTCACACAGGTTAGACAATCACACACACACACAGACTGTAGGGCAACAGTACCATCATTCACACAGGTTACACAATTACACCCACCCACCCACCCCAATATCTTTAACACACACACACACACACACACACACACACACACTAGGTCATACCACACACATGCACGCTACTGACCACTGACACACTGCTGTGTAACAGCCCCACAAACACACATGCACTATAGCATAAGATCATCATTTAACCACCAACACACTCACAGCACCATGAAATAAACACTGTTGTCACACACACACCTACACGCTACAGTGCCACAATATAACGGTTATACCTCTAGGTGAGGAGATTCAGCCCCAATTCAATTAAGCTGCTATTGCTGTAAGTATGATGGTGTGTATTGATAAGCTTGGGGACTAATGGCACTAGTATTGGCCTTTTGCAAGGTGCTGATGCAAATAATCAAGTTTAAATGGTTTTTGCTGACGGTCGGCCAGTTGTGGAGCGGCAGGATATATAGCTGACCCATCAGCCAATTAAAACTCAAGGTCACGGGTGGGGTTGAGAAATGACCAGGGGTAAAAAAATGTGCCCCACCTAGAGCCACTGCATCCAGAGTGGATAGTCATGGAAGACAGAGCACAGGGTCTCACAGGGTTCTGAGGCAATTAATGTGTTCTACTAAAGGGGTCATTTTCAAGTTACTTTTGCTTGAGATGAGTAATTTACTGTATTTTTGTTGTGGTGATTCTCTTCCTTTTCACACACACACACACGTAACATTACTGGTACATGTGGTTCTTGACCACACCACTGGTTTACCAAAAAAAACATACATCATAACCAACCCCATACATTACTACGAAGACACACCCTCCTTGCATGCATTCTACTGCTGCACTAACAGTGGGGCTACATCCGGTGCACAATGGAAGCATCGGTTCACAGACGGTAAAAATAAAAAAAATTAAAATTTTAGAAGACTCGTCTAATTTTTACGAATGTACGCGACGCTATATCGTCTGGTGTAGCCAGTTGCATCGATTACAGAAGCAGGTAATTGTTGCAGCATACGCTCCACAAATGGAATGCTTCAATTACGTGCCTGGTGTAGCCTGTTTGTAAGGCATATTAGGGTACCGAAGTCATGACGTAGCGTTGTCAAGGCAGCAATTTCACTGGATCTAAACAAACCAATCTAACCATAGAGGTGACCATAGTGGTGGCTTTCTTAATCTATTTAAATATTTTTACAACATTTGTAAGACATTGGTACTTTTTTTTTTACACTGTAGGAATTACATACTACAACACATTCATAACAACACGATCAAATTCGTGATTACAGAGTTTTGTTTTAGCATGGGTTTCCTCCGTAAAAGAGACTAGCATTTAACTTCAAAGCCTGCAGTTAAAATCCTTAAGATTCACAGACGTGTCTTGGCTTTATTTTTGAGGCAAACGTCACTCTTAACAGCCGCCAGACTTTGATAAGACGTGAAATATCGACTGGAATTTTGTTTCTTTTTATTACACCTGACAGGGAATCCGTGTTAAGTGGCTAAGCTGCTCTCTAGCAGGTAAAATATGTTTAAATGGCTATAGCCTACATTTAAAATGATGCCACATTCAAGGCTATTTAAGCCACTTTAAAAGTTTGTTTAGATCCAGTGACACTGACGTCATGGAAACGGAATGTCACACTTCGGTACTCTATTGACTTCAACTAACTTCCCTATGCTGTAATATCAGAAAACATGTATCTGAAAATGAACTCTCGTGACCGTGACATGACAAAACATTTACAATCAAAGACTTTTTGGCCATACTCTGGCCTCCCTGGAGGTGTTAACTGCTCAGTCACTACGCAGATTTGACCTTGCCTAGCATAACCTTGATTAGCATAGTCAACTCTGTGGAAGAAGACTTTTGGCAACTTAAAAAAATGGTATAAGAAGGTCACAGACCGGGGCAAGCAAGCAGTGCGCTTTACCACAAATATTTATGAGCCAGTTCAACCTCAGATTGCAGGATGAAAACATTAAAAAGAGCACATCCCACTGCTTTCACATAAAGAAAGTACTGCACTGCAATACACTACACCATCAGTGCCTAATAACTTATACTTACATAGTACTGTCCAGGCCCAATGAACTATAAATATGGCCTGATGAAAGCATGTGGGCTGAGACCTCTAATTACTATTGGGCAGAGTGACCTAATGCGGGGCAGTTGAGGAGACGGGATAAGTTTCAGTGTGGCTGCTGTGAAAAGGCTTACCTTGCAGCCGGCCCATTTCAGAGTCATCCGACTCGCTCTCGCCGGATGTGGTCATGCCTACAGCTCCAGCTACGGAGCTCGAGGCTAGAGAGGGAGAGAGATAGAGAGGGGAAGGCAGAAAATAGAGGTTATTCAGATCAATTAAAAGGACAAAAAAAAAAAAAAAAAGGAAAGCACACCATAAACTTTGCATTCCCTCTTTAGGAGGAAGTTGTATTCAGCTGATCTGTAAAGTCTAGGAAGGGCAACAGGTGGAGGCCTTTTGTGTGCGGTGGGTGTGGGGGAGGGGAGAGACTCCTATTTGCCCGTGGCAGATAAAGGGGTTAAGCTCTTTGGCACAGGGCTGCGGCGGTGTGGCAGGGCAGAAGAGGTACCTGAAGCCCCCTGCGGTGCCTCATCGGTGCGCGCGGTGGAGGAGTTGGCTCCATCCTGGTTGTTGTCGGAGTCGGCCATTTTCTCCTGTCGACGAGCTTCAGCTGCCCCGCGTTTGCCCAGGCCTGAGCCCCGCCGACTGAGAGAGAGAGACACAGAAATGATGATTACATTAATGTTGAGGGTGACCGGCAAAAAAACTAAGTGTGAGAGGGAAACAGAACAGGAAACAAATCTAAGTCACCACAGAGCAGGATATAGTCAGTGTATAGCAGTGCACAAGACTGCCTGCTGTAGTACTTCCACACAACATAGACCTTCAAATAAAAGTCATGCTCAGCTTCTATTCCAGTCCCATGTGTGAAGTCGGTGTTTGAATTACTCAAACACCCAGCCCAAGAAGCGCTACTCATCAGGCCGTATTGAGACAGGGGAATGGTGCTGGATACACACAGAGAGGAAGATTAGCAGTATTGAGGCGAGCTGACATTTAAAGAGGAAGGGCCTCAATCAGCTTGTGTGAGATGTGTCAGATACACAGGAAGGAGGGTGGAAGATGTGACTGTCTGTCAGTTTGCATCTGTGAGTGACTCAGTTTAGAGAGAGACATATGGCAATAACATGTTTGACAGCATTTGGCTTCTGTACTCTTATCATATTGCCTGTGCATGTTGCCTGTGTTATTGTCCCCTCTTACCTCATTTCTATTGACAATACTGCGTTTTCCCAGCGCTGAGATACGATGACACGATTACAGTGAGCTTTGATCAATCAGTGTCCCTAAGTCATTGTCTGTTAACAGTGAATATATGTGATGTGAAAGTGTGTGTGTGTGTGTGTGTGTGTGTCTGTACAGGTATATGTTCGTGAGCGTGCACGTACCTGGTGCTGGCGCAGGAGCCCGTGGTCTTCTGACGTGTGCTCCGCCGACAGCTGGGGAGCTCTGCTGGGGGAGACTCGCTGCGTTTCTTATTGGACTTCCTCAAACCTAAACACACACACAGAAAAAAAGTGAATCATCATAAACCCAGAAAATAACACACAGACTAAGAAAAACATCAATCAAGGTTCCAACTCTAAGTCAAATGTAAAATTCCATGACAAAAAAAAAAGAATTTCCATGACCTACTATATAATGAATAATACAATATATTGACCAATGATTTCAAAGCAGCTGTGTAGCATTCAATAATCACTTAGAGCTTTAGAGCAGGAGATGAATAAATAGGCATTGAACAAATAGGCATTGAACAAATGAGCATTAAATAAACAAAGTTGGGCTAACCACAACGACTCAAGCAAGCAGTAAAGCTAATAAGATACATCAATTCTTGTTAATAAAATTCTTGTATTAATGTATTTTGGCAAGTACATTTTAAACTGCTACAACAAAATTCCCTGATATTCCATGACTGGAATAGACTTTTCAAAATTCCATGATATTCCAGAAATTCCATGACCTGTGGGAACCCTGATAAATACTGAAATATCCCTTACACCATACACCACACTCTGACAATGGACAAGGGTGAGGTGACTGACCGGCTAGCAGTGAGCCTTAAGAGATGACGTTGTCGCACACATTCACACGCCACCTCACCAGTCAGCCATCAGCAGGTGGGAGGGAGGGAGAGAGAACTGAAGGTCACACACTTTTACATTTAACTTCCATCACAAGGGGTCAGCACCTCATTAATAGTCTTTTGGTGTGTGTTACACACTGCCTATATACAGAGAGGGTGATCTGAACAGCAAGAAAAGCTGTAGAATTTACTACAACACATTTAAGTTAGAAATGCAGGCCAACCCAAATCCTTCAGTCTGACTCGTTGACTAAATGGCAGAGGTCAATCACCAGCAGCGATGACACATTGCCTTTGGGTGATGCAGAGCCGAGATTGGGCCAAACAATATACCAACTCCTCCTCCAGCTGTAGCGGTCAAATCTGTATTCACCTGAGGGTTTCTGAATCCGATACGCACTCAAACACACACACACATTTACACGTAACAACCGAACGATCCATTCAAAGGTCGCAACAATGCAAAACTAATTATTAACCGGACAGGAAATAATATTTCTAGTCATCATCTTAGATAACTCGCTCACTCCCTCAACATCTCTGCAGAGAGTTTAGCATTAAGGATGGGGGTATAAATAGCTTTCTCTGGCTGCTAACCCATGGCAAACCCCTCTACCTAATGTCAGACCTGCTTCCACCCTGAGATAGAAACTCCCATCTGGCTCACGGCAATATGGCCACACAGCAGACATGCAACACCGACAGAGAAGGGCAGCCGCTATGGCAACTACACAAGCTAAACACGCACAGAGGAAGTAAGAACGGACGGACGGACGGACGGACACACACACACACACACACACACACACACACACACACACACACACACACACACACACACACACACACACACACACACACACACACACACACACACACACACACACACACACACACACACACACACACACACACACACACACACACACACACACACACACACACACACACACACACACACACACACACACACACACACACACACACACACAAGGCTAGACAAACAGACATAAACAGGCAGACACACAGACAGACAGACAGACAGATAGAGACAGACAGACCAGACAGAGACAGGAAGTATGCAAAGACTGCAAGACTATCCAGACAGACCGACTGACTGACACTGAAAGCAAGAGTGAGAGACCGACAGGAACTATGCTGTGAGAACAAAGCAAAGAGACCCACACCAGAAGGGGAGTAGACAGGGACTTTCTGGGCATGTGCCACCAAGGATTCCTCAAGTTTCTAGTGCGCTTAAAGCATTTTGGAGTTCAGAGGCAAGAGCTTATTCAAAGCTGGTCAACACTGACTCCCGCAGTCAGGAATATTGAACTCAAAGCTATTGAACTCAAGCTATTGTTTCTCTTAGAATATTTTGTTATGACAGCACTATAAATGACCATCAGCTATTCTGTTGGTTTTGAGTTTGTCAAAATAATGCTCTGCTGTTGGGTAGCTCCAAGGCCAGGGGACAGTGAGAGTCTGAAGAAGAAAATGAAAACACTCCTTAAAAGGTGCCCTGCCACACAAAACCGTTTTTACTTGTACTTTTTGAAATATGTTAGGTCCATATGTGTTTGTTTTATATTGGGAATGTGAACATTAACTGCTAACTCAGCTCTAGCCACTGAAAAGAAACAAGCGGCGAAATCAGGCCAATTACAAAAGTTGGTCAGTCTGACGTGGTATTGGTTGAGCTCATTACTATTCATGAGCTCGCTCAGTTGAGACGGCGCCCACAGAATTCATCTAGCTCAGTGACAGTTTTTGTATACAGCAAGGATGGCTGAACGCAACGGGCTTGTGCGCTATGCACAAATAGAACTTCAACAATGCACATGTTGCTCAAGAACCCAGAGTTGAGGATCAAATGGCTTCAATTTATTTTTGGAGCAATGCCACAACACTATAATTTGAAATTAGTTCTCTGTTCATCACATTTTGAAGAGAGTGGCTTCATCAATTTGGCGAGTTCAGCAGAGATTCGCAAAAAGGTTGCTGTTGAAGTCTGGAGAAGTACCATCGCGGCAGTCTACAACCAGTGCCCAACCCGTAAAAACACTATTGTCAACTCAAGGAAGTTCTATTTTATACAGGTTTAATGCACTCGCTAGCCTAGCAGGTTTTATGTCCATTTGGACAATGGTAGCACTTGCTAGCCAAGCTAAGTTCATGCCATGAAGCTAAAATTAGTTGATAACAGCTGTCACCAAGCGGTCATGTTATGGACAAAACCGACGCAAAAAGACAACGCTGTTAACGCTGCCAATCAGAGTCAAGCAGTTTAGCTCATTGAATATTAATGAGAACTGGCACAAATTGAGCTGAGTCTTCCTGCAGGCTTTCTATACCACGCTACAATGGCTTGAAACAAAGTAACCAAAAAATGTTAAAGAGTCCATGATAGAACTTCAGACATCCCAAAAGTAATGAAATACGTGTGGCAGGGCACCTTTAAAAGGAGGGGGGGGGACTCCCACGCATCATATCGAACGAAATTGAAGGACTTGTCAAAAGACTCTCATGCCTAATGTCTGAGGGTCAGCTTACCCTACACATTTTAAAATCACTACCAAACCTGCCAGTTAACCACAATCCTCTCATCTGCACCTGCTAGAGAGCATCTTCAAATCATAACTCTGTAATCCATGGTCTTTCACAAATCTAGACTCGCTTCTACACTGCTGCCACTCTGTAGGCACGGGTAAGTTAGACAAGCGCGCACACGCAGACAGACGCGCACGCACACACGGAAGTCTACTCACCATGACTGGACAGGTCTGAAATGAGATGCCAGAGACTAGGCAAAAAAACATAGCAGGAAGCGATAGACAAAAAGAATGGAATGAGAGCCCGCCAAATAATACTAAACCAAACCAGATGAGAGTGAAAGAAAGAGTGAGAGAGAGAGAGAAAGAGAGGGAGAGATAGAGAGAGAGAGAAAGAGAGAAGGAAAGAAAGAAAGAAAGAAAGACAGAGAGAGAGAGAGAGAAAGAGAGAAGGAAAGAGAGATATGTCAAGACAAAAGGGAGAAAGTAATGAAGGCAGACCGCTGACCAGAGAGGGAACAGAGCAGTAGTCCAGTGTGGTTCACGCAGCCCTGAGGGCTGAAATGTGTTGAATCACAGCGCTGGCCTTTGCACTCATGCACTCATACACCCCCCCCCCCCCCCAAAATCTGATGCCCACAGTGCAGCCCGGCCGAGCTGCCTCCCCCACCCCACCCCCCCATCTCTGCACCTCTATTTCGAGCGTAGCACCGGCCTGGAGCAGAGCCCGGTGCCACTGTGCCCGCACCCCACCGCCTAGCATGGGCACATGCGCGCGCGCACACACACACACACACACAGTATTCCCACAACCCGCCTGCCCCGACTCTGACCCTCACAGCGGCAGGCATTCAACCCTGCGACCACCCTCACACTAGCGAGTTGGCATTTAACATGGACCCTGTATGGCATAGAGGTATTGGTCAGACGGTCTGCCTGGAGAGAGAACACAACACACTAGCACTAAAGATCTTAACCTGTGGGCACAGAGGACCATGTGTCAGGTATTTAAAAAAAATAAAAAAGCAGCACGTCTCTGTGCATACTACTTGGACAACCAGAATACTGTTGCTGCATACATCTCATCTGCACTGGTGGCGTTTCGAAACGCAACATAAACAAAAACACATGAAGCATGTTTAACCCACATGCTAAAGACCACAGCACCACACACACACAGCTCTCATATGATTCCACTCAGCACTCTATCTTGCAGACCTGGCTGAGATCAGATGACCACTGGGACAGATAATGTCACCCAGCAGACAGGCTACAGTTCCCCCCCCGCCCCCTGCCAGCTCTATGCCTACATTTCCCATAATTCCTCCTGTTCTCTGTAGTCCCACAGGTGGCTAATGTGACTCCCGTCGCACAGTTTTAAGTTGCAGTGGGAATGCGGAAGGTTCAGAGGCTACCAGACCTAACTTCATGGCCCTCCATGGGTGCTGCCGCGCAGGGCTGCGGAGCTTGCACAACACACAGACTGGGTATTTTTAGAACGAGAGGCTGGCACTGGGCAGGGGACGTAACCCTAACCCCCCCCCCCTCCCACAAACACACACGCTCACGCACGTGCACACACAAACACACACAGACATACGCAAAACTATCATCCAAGTCTGTCTCAAACACACTTGCACAGCAAAGCGAGCACACAAAGCCACAGATATAAGCATGACCCTCTCACTCTGTGAGTTTGGAGCCAGACACCAGCATCAGCTAACCACAGGAGTCACGTGCCTGATGAAGAGGTTTCATTGTGATTTATAAATCAGACCAAGTCACACAGACACACACACAGCATGTCTATCGTGAGGGAGTTGGAGTCACAACATAATATACTTGACCTTAAAACAAAGTCTTGATTGTGTAATGTGCATGTGCCTGTGTGTTTGAGTCCATGGGAACTTATTAGCCCAACACAGCTGTAGAAGCAGAGTGAAGGACATGTATACTTTGTGTGTGTGTGCGTGTGTCCTTAAGGAGCCCATATCACTGACAACACCAGAGGCGTATGATACACTGAACACATAGCTTAGCTCTGTGTGTGTGTGTGTGTGTGTGTGTGTGTGTGTGTGTGTGTGTGTGTGTGTGTGTATGCATGAGTGAGTGTGTGCGCACCCTATGCGCAAGGGTGGAACTTGGTCTGGACCTAAATATAAACCTAAAGGGGGCCGTTGTTTACTTGAGACGTGACCATGAACACCTTGCAAGTCCACATGCATACACACGTGTGTTTGCATCCATTTTGGTGTGGGTATGTGTGTGTGAACTGTGGTTAGTTATATTATGAAAACTGTGCATGATTCTGGGTCTGGTCACATTGAGGCTTGCGCACAAGTGTAATCAGAGTAGTCAGTCAAGCACCCACTCTCTGGCAGAAACGCAGACAGCGCCCCATTCTGACTCGACCCGCCCGCGCTGTTTTGGAACACTGATTTGGACTAGCTGGTCTCCCGCACCATCTGTGACTGACACACAATCTGCTCGTCTGTATTTAGAACCCCACCACACACACACACGTCTATTACACCCCCCCCCCCCCCCCACACACACACACACACCTCCCCACACCACCTACCCACTACCTCCAACCACCAGTTAATCCAGGGAGTCAGGGTTTAGGTTAGCATGAATGGGGACGGTGCTTCCTTACTCTATGCAGTTCTAGAATACCACCTTCATGACTTGACCAGACATGCCCTTCAGCTCCCCTAAAAGCACCTTATGCTTGGGATCGAGTACTTACCAAGCGGCCTCTTACCAAGCGGCCTCCTCCCAACCCTCTCAGAGAGACATAAAGCAGACGGGCTCATCGTAAATGACTCATCCATTAGCCAGCCTAAAGGGCATCCAAGGGCCCTCAGGCACTGGAGCACCAGCAGCACCATTTTGGTTGCTTGCAGCAATCGCTGACTGGTGTGCGCTTTTCCAGAACAAATGTGGTGCCAATCCAGAGCACATACTTCCAGAATTCAACATTGAGGTGGAGGCACAGACATGCCACCCAGTCAATTTGTCTTGTGCGCCCAAACAAGTGACTCTTTGGCCCCTGTCAGATGACTGTCACTATTAATTATCATCACAGCAGGCAAGTGATTCCCTATTTTCTTTAAATCAGCACTGAACATTCACTCCACTGACAATAATGAGGAAGAATAATGTATTAAAACTAATTTATGATGACCTTGGTCTTTAATGAACAACATTTTCAGCAGGTGGCACAAACAAAATAGTCTACCCAAAATGACTTTTATCTCAGTCGCGCACGCACACACGAACACACGAACACACACACACACTCACTTGCTAGTTTGGCCTGTAGTCCCGAGGGCCCAGGTTTGGAGGTGGTCTCAGCCTTGGAGGAGGATCCTGGCAGGGACAGCTTGGGCTTTGGCAGGTTGACTTTGGGACTGAAGCGAGAGGCCCACTCAAACTTGGAGCTGCCTGCCGCTGCTGCTGCTGCTGCTGCTGCCGCCGCGGCTGCCGCTTTCGCCTGCTCCTTGCCCCGGCCGCTACGACGCGGAGAGGGACTGGACGCTGAGCGGGAACGCCGCGCCTTACTGCTGCCCGCTGTGGGCTCTCTGCCCTGCTTGTGCCGGGCACCCGGCTGTGGTGGAGCACAGTTGCCCGCACCCGCTGCCGCCGTGGGCACGGAGGACGAGGATGAGGAAGAGGAGGAGGAAGAGGAGGAGGAGGCGGAGGACAGGGAGGAGTCTGTGTTGTTGGCGGTGGCGGAGTTGTTGGTGGTGGTGGTGATGGCGGTGTTGGTGGCTGCGCTACACCCAGCTCTGGCCGAGGCGGCCGACTTGGACGCCAGCTTGTTTGCTTTGACGGCGGCGGCGGAGAGCGCTGCGGGGGCAGTGGAGGCGCGGCTGGGAGTCGGGCCGGTGCCGGACGAGGAAGAGGAGGAGGACGAGGAGGTGGTGGAGGAGGAGGAAGAGGACGAGGAGGACGAGCAGGAAGCGCTCAGGCTGGCTGCAGGGAGAGAGTCCGCCTTCTTGCGCTTGTGGCTAGGCGGGGCGGCCGATGTGGACGGCAAGGCCCCGAAGGAGGAGGAAGAGACGCCGCTCTTTCTGGTGGCAGAAGCGGCACTGGCGATGCCGCTGCTACCGCTGCCGCTTCCGTGAGCGCGCTGGTTAACGCTGGCGCTACCTTTAGCGTTCGTCTGCAGCTGGCTATCGGCCGGTGCCCGGCGTTTTTTGGACTTGCCTCCTGCGTAGAGAGGAGGCTTCCTGGTCTGCGAGGAGGCCGCTGTGCCGGCGGCCAAGGAAGATGAGGAGGCGGAGGACAAGAAGGTGCCCTCTGGGGCTGGGGGCTGGACTTTGGGCTTCTTGGCGGCTGAAGAGGAGGAGGAGGAGGAGGAGGCGCCGAAGGTGCTGGGCTCGGGAGCGGAGCTGCGCTTCTGGCCCCGGCTGTCCTCGCGTTTGGGCAGCTCCGAGGGGCCTGCCGCCTCTGGGTCCGGCTCTACTAACAATGAACTCACCGACAGAGAGTTTCTGTGTCAGATGACAGAGACCAGGGAGAGAGGAAGAAGGGATGAAGAAAGAAAGGGGAGAGAAGAGTGGAGGTAGGAGAGAGTGATGGACGGTTAGAAAAGTCACAGACAAAAGAATACGTGGGGGTGAAAGAGATGAGACGAACATTAGAATAAAAACATTAGGATGAAAATCATAAAGATAAAGGCAGTAGAGGAAGAAGGTGGAAGAAATGGTTGAAAATGAGGGGGAAAAACAAAGGAAGAGAATGATCGAGAGAGAGTAAGAGAGAGAGTAAGAGCAAGTGAGATGGAGGGTTGGTAAACAGAGAGAGAGAGGGGAGGAGAGAGACAGAGAGAGAGGGGGGAGAGAGAGAGAGGGGGAAAAAAGGGGAAGAGAGAAAGATGGCACTTGTTAGAGCAGTTCTTAACACAGTCATGTACACAGGCCAAAATCACAAAGCCTCATTCACATTCAGGCCTGGGGTGAATAAAACAAAAGACTGACAAATACAACCACCAACCAGCTGAGACCACAGCAAAAGCACAAACCAACCCCTCACTAGCACAAAATTGCACCCCCAGAGAGATAGAGATAGAGAGAGAGAGAGAGAGAGAGAGAGAGAGAGAGAGAGAGAGAGAGAGAGAGAGAGAGAGAGAATTATGAGACAAACAGAGAGAGAGGCAAACACAGTAAGGAGACTGCAAGAGAGGACTGATGAAGAGAGATCGAGAGAAAGAGCAGGAAATAAGCAAGGATGAGGGGTGGGGTACAAAAACACAGAAAGGTAGACGTAAAAAAACAAAAACAAAGAGAGGTGAATAGTGCTGCAGTGAGGAAACTCAAGAGAGATGCATCACAGGGCCCGACAAGGAGAGAGACAGTTGGAGGCTTATACAGACACTGGGCAATAAAACAGACCAGGAGAGACAGACAGGAGCATACAGCAGAGGGAGAGACAGACAGCATTGGGGCTGGGGGGTCAAGGCAAAAGGAAGAGAGAGAGCAGAGAGAAAGCAAGACAAAAAAACTGACTGACTGACAGACAGACAAACAAACAGAAGACAGAAAAGAGGAAGAATGGAAAAAGACAACAGAGAACGACACAGAAAGGATGGACAGAGATAGACAGAGAGAGAGAAAGTAAGAAAGAGAGAAAGAAAGAAAGAAAGAGATGCAGAGGAAGGATGGAGGGGTACCTTCTGGAGCTGTGGCCTCTGGAGGAGCCAGAAGCTGAGCTGGGTGGGGCTTTTGGAGCCTTAGAGAGGTTAGGTCTTCTACTTTCAGGAGGGGAATGTGCGTTATGTTTTACCTGCCCTGCCTGCAGCCTGCAAGACCACAGAGGAGGACATGACTCGTGTGGGACAGGGCAGCAGAGCACATTCCACACACACACACTCTTAACACACGCACAGCACTGCCAGGCAACTTCACCACTCTATCCACATGCACACACACCATCATATACAGTACACCTGCTGCAGTGTGTTCACAGTCACAAACACACAACCACACACAATCTTATGGTGTCACCTGATTAACTGTGGTGGAAGTGAAGATGGCAGACTGACCTCTGTGCGTGTGGATAAAAAGCTTTGATGTGTGATGCCTTTGAAAGCTCTGAAATTAAATCTGTATTTCAAAGATGGCCCCCTGACTGGGCCACTGAGCTAGCCCGCTGTTTGACTGACTTCATCAAGAATTAAGTGGCTTGACAGATTGACGGTGGGCGGAAAGTCTTTAAATGGCAAATTCTTTAACGACTGCGTGGAGTGACATTAAAATATGGTCACCTGCAGAAGTCCTCACTTGTCTTCCCACGCACTGGTGTAGGACGACACATATAATGTGCCGACATGAGGAAACTATTACACTGTACATGCGCAGAACAAGTTCATTACATCATACCCTCATTCATCAAAATTGTACTTCCTCAGACACCCGTAGATGGCCTGCAGAACCCTCAGACACACACTTACTCCAGTAGTGGTTTCACATATCCTTACAGTGACATACCCATTATGTAGATGTATATATTGACATTTTGCACACACACACACACACACACACACACACACACACACACACACTTCTGGCTTACCTTCCTGTGGCAGTGTGGTCTTGTGGCTGGGCCGCAGCAGTGTTCCTTTGAGAACGTCGCAGTGACCCCCCTGGATTGGAATTAGGCCGGTTGGACATTGGCACCTCTCTCCTGAAGGGACATACCCTTTCTAGACACTACCATTCACTGCAGACAGAGGTAGGGAAGACAGACAGAGAGACAGAGGGAGGGAAGACAGACAGAGAGAGAGAGAGGAGGAGAGAGAGTGATTAATGATCTTGAAACTGATAACATATTAAACTTGTGTGTACGTGTGTGTGTGTGTGTGCGTGTGTGTGTGTGCACACTGTATGTGTAGGAGTGAGAGAGACAGAAAGAGAGTGTCATTCAGCACAGCATGTTCTTGTTCATTCACATCTCCCAGATTTCCATCTGTTTCCCTACTACCCACACACATTACCACTGCACCCACCAATCCAACACCGAGCCCTATCGCCCTTCACACTCACTGAGCTTGACCTACATCAGCTACCTGTGGAGGGCTCCAATGCTTTTTTTTTTTGGTATTTAACCACTGACATTGATGTTCCATATTGAAGTTTAGACCTTTGATTTACATTGAACCTAATGTAAATCATCTGTTAGCTACCGCGGCTAGCTAAAAAAATACAGGCTCTCTTCCTGGTCTCCGTGAACCCCACTTCTTTCCCCCAAAATGTGGTTCACGGTATTCCTCTGCCTTTTTCCCCCCAAACCTCATTGTTACTTTTCCAGACTGTTTTGTCTAGCAGGCAGAGTCTATTTTTGGCCCTGCACATAAACATATGCATACACACATAGCCTTCACCTGTGTTTAAAGATGAACTCATCCGTGTAAGTAGGGAAGGAGCTCAGTGGGGGAGGGGAAGAGAGAAACAATGTAAACAGACCATCAGGTCATTGAGGTCATTATGCAGCAGCATTGCCTCCTTCCACACATTGCAACGCTCCATCCCCCAGCCCAGACGTGGATAGCAGCCAGTCGTTGTTGTTTGCATATGCTATGTGGCCTGAGACTAGTCACGAGACAGAAGCTGATCAATGGTTGCTGCTGCTTCTGCTTCATGAGGGGCTAAGCAAGCATATGGAAGGCAAGCAGGGCCGCAGCGTCACACTGATCAATGCAGTCACCACCCAGGGGAGGGGGAATGCAGACAGTGTTGTTGTGATCAAAGGAGGGAGAGGGGGGAGAGAGGGAGGGAGAGAGAGAGAGAGAGAGAGAGAGAGAGGGCAAGAGAAAGAGAGAAACATTAGGCCTTTTCACACAGAGATCATGCTAAATTTGCGGGAAGAGGGGGTCTTTTTGTGTCTGAAAGCGAGGTGAAAATTTGCCGGCCTGCTGATCTGTTCACATGATGCAGCATTTTGGGGAGCCAGGAGGCAGGATCAGCTATAGTAAATTAAATTGTGATGTGCAACAGGGGGCGTGTAGAGTGATAGTTGTAGGCCTTATTTGCGTGGGCCTTTAGATACAGCAGGTGTGTGATTTCAAAAACCATGGCGGGAGAACCGACTGCACTTTGGTTAGCTTGCATTTGCTTTGCTGTTAGAATGTTAAATTCTTGCGATAGATGTCTTCAGACAATAAAACGTAATTTGGAAGGGAAATTGAAGAGAAGAGTTGCCCCTTGCGTTGGCCGTACAATGTACTGTGCATACAATTTATTCATAAAATCATTCAATATTACAACAATAAAAATAGCTTGTGTACGGTCTTAATTGAAACATGCTTCGCACACAAATGATAGCCTAGGGCAAAGAGAATGGACATCTCAACATAAGGATACATTAGAAGATGATGATTAGTGTAAACTTTGTCACACGACGTGATAAGCAGTTCTTTAAAAACGCAACGTTCCATTCAGTCATAAATCATTCAAGCGTAGGCCTAGTCCTCGTCATGAAAAGAAAACAGCAGCTTAATATTTTTCAGTTGTTTAACAGTAGGCCTAGGCGCACTGTTAGCAGTTATGCCGAAGGCAGTGAGATTATTAGGCATTGCATCCTGTCACTCAACATCGCAGTTCGGGTTGATAAGATTCAGTTAATGAGAGTATGGATCGTCTCAAAGTTTGGGACAACCAAACAGCAGTGTATGCAAAGCAAATCCTAATTGTTAGGTTACCATCCCGGTCTTTTCTCTAGGCCTGGGCCTATCGGAAATCGCGACATAAGCACATTGGTTTCTTTTTTCTTTTCTTTCTTGTTCGCCTGTTGGGTAGTGAAGCGATAATGCATTTAAAGCAGTACATCATGTGAGCCAAAGCCGATATGGCCAGAAGTGCTGCTTTGTAAAGGTATTTCTGTCCCACCCAAATTTGCTGAGCTACTTGCGAAGTAGCCTATTCATCACAGACATCACATGTATCACACGAAAGAGCTTTTTCTCAGCCTTTAAACGATGTTAGTGGTTAGTTGTTGTGGTAAACGGTTCGCGAGAAAAGTAACTTTAATTTAATCATTTTTTGCGCCCGTCTCCCTACCCAATCATCTTGGTGGAATACTTCGCGAACTTTCCCTCAACACATAACAAACCATATATCAGAATAAACAGCAGACCTTACCGAACATAAAGGTGTAAAGCATTCCCCTGCACAGTTAGGCATTCCAGAGTAATCCGGTTTTAAATTTTCAATAAGTGTACATGATTTTATAACAGGTCAAATACAAAATAAATGTTACAAATATCGCCTAGATATCTGTAAGCATTACAATCAGAGGATATACATATAGGGGAGACAGACGCTCATGAGTTCATGCTTTGTTTTATCGCTGGATTTTAGGATAGCCTATTATCGCAACTGATTGCATTCCAAGCTACAGTCAACTCTAGCAGGCATTGAATGACTGGAGACTTTGTGAATTTATAGATTGACATAATGTGCTGTCTCTGCTATTGCTGCATTTAGATTTATTTGCAATATCCTGTGGTGGGCTGGACATAGCATTGAAATGCCCGCCCAGATTCCCCTTTCCGCCTTGACCCATTCACACGAAAAAACTCTAAAATGTCTAGCGGTCTTGGTAGTAAATTTGGCAAGACACTTTGTCCCGACATTCCGCCTCGGTCTATGTGAAAGGGACAGTCGTTCCGCGATTCTGGTACATAAAATCGCGGCGATTTTGCCAGTGTCAAAGGGCCTATTGGGAAAAATAGAGTGGCATTATGAAGTGATGCAGTGGGATGCAACAAAAGAGAGGAGGGGTTCCATCCTCAACGCAGACGATAGTTGGAATTGAAAGGTCCTTTGAGTTTGGCCCCCTTTTAAGCCATTTTAGGCACTGTCAACATCACAACAGCAGAGAGGATGAGCTGGGCTGTGAGCTAAGGAGAGAACAGCAGCTCCAGCGAGACAAATAGGAAAGGACGGAGGGAGAGAGGGAGAACAGCAGCAATAGATGCAGAGAGCGAGAGAGAGAGAAACAAGAAGCCTCTGGGTGTCCTTGCGTCCTCCACAGCGCGCTTGTGACAATGAGGACTCCAGCAGAGTGGGCAGCGCGTCACGGAGCATCCATCAGACCGAGCCCACAGGACTGCTTCCACGCCTCCCCACTCCCCTCTCCACCCCTCACTCTCACGGTCCTGCTCTCTAGTCAGACTTCACAAGCTCCTCTACAGTGCAGTTAGCTGCCTGTCTTGCAATCACTGTAAGCCATCAAACAACAACAAAACAACTCCAATTCTGTCTCCGAGCAAGCATAACAACAATTGAGAAGCTTATCACATGTCCTACCTTTCAAAATCCATTTTTTTTAAACAGGCCACCAAAGGGTTAAAATATCATCAGGTTACATTTTTTACATCTATTGCAGAGAAATAGCTTCACAAAGTGGGTTGTTATCCATCATATCCACAATGTATGTGATTGAAGTGTAGCTACATTCACTTCACATAATCATGTGGATGGCTGAGTATTTATTTATTTGTTTCAACTACTTATTGCACTTAAAGGGGACTCCTAGCAACCATTGATGCAATAGTATGAATCCACTTAATATCATTAGTGCACTGATTCCCCTAGTTTGTAAAATTAAAACTTTTAAAATATATAAAAAATGATCTTGCAAAAGTCAAATGAGGGCATTCAAGTCCAAGTCAAGAGAGGGCATTCAAAAGGGCTATGGTTGGTCACACTGTTACTGCCACTTACTTAACATGACCTTTAGCACGAGTACCTAATACTTGCTGGACTTAAACCTTTTCTTAGAACCTCTTAAAGACTCTGATGCATATAGCCTATGCATTATGATGTGTATGTGAGGGCCACGCTCTGGGCGATGAGGGTGCAGTGTCCCATGAAGTAGAATGCCCTTTTAACATGTCAATGCATCATTCCACTCCAGATATCCATACATCCATCCATCCCTGCATTTCTCTCATTTTCCACTTCATCCATCACTCATTCACCCCCGCCCTCATCTCAGGGTGAAATACCCACCCCTCTTTCTACCGCGTGCCCAGTGGAAGCTTATACTGGCCGGGCTATGCACCATGAAAGCAAAGGCCAAGCTGAGAGCAGCAGTCTAAGGTTGCAGTTGAAAGTGGAACAAAAGTCTAAACAGCCCAAACCCAAAAATACATGCATTGCCTGGGGAGCGAGAAGGGGTGGCACAGGACATGTCAGAGAAACCACTACTAAACTAGCACTAGATCACTGTGGCCATGATGGAAGCATTACACAACTCCATATGGTTGACTAATGACAATGGATTTGAATTTCTGGAGAGTGTGAAAAGGACACACATAGGCTGTCCTGATGCTATGTCCCTTTCAGATACAAAGCTATTTGCGCTGAAATATGGAAGCACTCAATAGTAGAGTTGTAACAAACAATTATTTTCATAGTCACTCGGATAACCAATTCGTTTTTTGTTTGCTAAAATGTTGGAAAATAGTGAGAAGATATTGATAAGTGTTACACCAAAGCTCAAATTTATGTCATATACCTTGTTTTGTTCACGCATCAGATATTTAAGTTACTGCTATAGGAGCAAGTAAAGCTGAAAATATATATAAAAAGTTAAAAAAATTATAAGAAAGGACAAACCGATTACTAAAATAGTTGTCGATTCATTTAATAGTTGACAACTAGGGTTGTAACAATACACAAAATTCACGATTTGGTACGTACCTCGATGTTGAAGTCACAGTTCTGTTAATTTTCAGTACAGTAAGACTGTAAGTAGCCTACTGCTAGTCTAACATTCGCCGACGGTCAACACATAAGCAGGAATAGTATTTCGAAAAGGTGTCAAATGTTTTTTTAGCATCAACATTCAGTATATCTGTGTTGAACCAAAGTCCTTTTAGGCAAGTCCCTCCACTCGGCGGCCATTTGACAACGATTTTTGGGCACTCGTCGGGCATCCATTTCGGCAGAAATGCGTGTGCGCAAGGCTTCACGACACCAATCTTGCTCCAGCGGCAAGATCACAACACATGATTGGCACAATGTCTTCACAACACACCATATGATTGGCTCAATGTATTCACATCACACCACATGATTGGCTCAATGTATTCGCATGTCGACGTTTTGCCAAGGAAGGGGTGGGATATGTGTAGACAACGGCCATATTGGCGTGACAAACTAGCCCCATGCATTTCTATAGAGTATTTTTTGAGTGCTGTGTCTCCACATTAGAAAGTCTCTGTTTGAACTCAACATCCTGCAAATTAACGATTTGGGTGCAAATACAGGTACGTTTAATAAGAAGCCGACTTGCTCAGTTTGTTGTACATCTTTCTTTGGCCCTAACAGCGATAGCATGGACAGTTAGCTTGTTTACAGTTGATTCGATTGTTGCGAGGCCGTCATTCTTCTCAGTGAGGTTTGTTAACTTTTTCTTCTCTGTTGGCAAACATGTCACATTTGACATGTTTACCTCTCAGTGAGTCTAAAATGGAGGACACAGCAGCTGACTTTAATGGGATATCCCACAATCTGCCCACCCCCACGACCCTGTGTTGACCAAGACCAATGGATAATTGGGTCAATAAGGCTTCCATGGGGGCATTTTAGTGCACCTTTGTGTTGTATAATGTAGAGCTGAAGTTTCTTTATTAGCGTCAACCTAATAGAGTTTGACAAGGCTCTGACCAGCTTCCTTTCACTAGTATAGGAAGCTAACGTCAGATGATAAACCTTATTGACAACTGACTGACATAATACATACAAACATATCAGTTACAAAGCTAGTATAACTTTGTGCAAACACAATAAAGGAATTCAGAACAAAAATACAACGCTAGTGTATGCACCAAAAATGGTGCCAGACATGAACACCAAATTTCTAATCTTTCCTGACTAAGTTGCCAATGCACTTTTTTGTTTTTGAGTGAGTCCCAGCAGACCTGATACTACATGAACTGCAATTTTATCTGATTTATGTATTAATTATCTACATAGTATTGTGAATCAACAGACTGGGTTTTTAAACCATAACATTCAACCAGGACAGCAGCCAAGTAGCCTTAACCATACAAATATTCCCTTTGAATTTAGGCCAAAATGAAGGGAGGCTATGTCAAAAGCTCAAGGTGCAGGCTAATGTGCTTGTATAATGGCTGATCTTTTTCATGTTTAGGTTGCTACCCTTAAGTCAATTTGTCAGTAAACATCAGTGGCCTGCATAACTATGCTGTCCGTTTCATTACTTGTTCTATGTTCTATAGGCTGCAATCCTACGGTCAATTACATGGTAACGTAGTCTGGCAATAAACTTCAGTAGCCTAAATAACGGCGCTATCCGTTTCAATACTTTACGTTAAAATAATAGGTTGCTCCCACAATGTCAATTAGATGGCAATCTGTCTGAAAAAACACTACCTATGCTAGTTGCAGCTTGTTTTATTAGCCTTTGCAACGGCACGTCAATAAGCTGCAGTAAATACCTATGCTGACCATTTAATTACTTTGTGTTCATTATATTGTCTTTACTTCAATTTGATGGTAACATAATATGTAAAATAATTACATAACAAAAAAATAATAATTAATTCGCCATCACCTGGAGAACCGAGGGTAGGCTAGAGTTAGTCGTACATAAATCAGGCTAGACCAGGGGTGGGCAAACTGCGGCCCGCGGGCCGGATCCGGCCCACCAAGCACTTTCATCCGGCCCGCCGAGCATTTCATTTGGTTATCAGGCTGCTCGCGGCCCGCCGGCCAGTTTTCAAAACCCAATGTGGCCCTTGAGCCAAAAAGTTTGCCCACCCCTGGGCTAGACTATTTGGAGCTTATTTTATTAGCCTTTGCAATGCTATTTGTCAACCTAACTAGCTACTCTAACTAAATAGGCTGCTACCATAATGTCAATTATAAGGTAGTCAGCCTAAAAAATAAATTACATTTAAAAAAGAAACTCCACATTCATTTGCAGCCATCATCTAGACAGACATGAGTAGGCTACATTTTCCACTGTAGAATAGGCTGTGCATACTCCTTGGATCTAATTTCATTAGCCTTTGCAATGCTATCTTTATATCCGGTTAAAACAACAACGAATCCACCCCTAATATCTTTATCTGAGGCACTGTTTCGTCTCCTAGAGGGATGGGATAATGAAACCGCTAGTTTGGTATGATCGCAAGCAGATTTACCAGATTTTATTTAAGTATTTTTTAGCAGACATGGATGGCATTGTTGTAGTGGGCTACACTAAGGGTATAAACTACATAATAATTGTTTATGTGCAATGTTTTGGTCCACCGTTTTGTCCGTTTTGTGAGTGCTCCATTAGCCTAATGTGTGCATAACATGAACTTGGTGTTCCTACTGGCGTTGCAAATAAAAAAAGCCCAAAGAACTGTGTTGCTCTAGGGCTAGCCCCTCCTGTTAGAAGTTCATTGCTTTCTATAGTATAGAAACGCCTTTAGAGCGCCATTTAGCCCACATTTCGCTTGTCTAGCCATATTGGCCCTCGCCCGATGACATAGTTCCCACAGTTCATACAGCCTAGTATTGGGCCATGCCTTTGCTCTTGAGACAGAACACAGAACCGGCTGAGCGCTAGTGGCTTCAAATCCAACATCCCTCATTAGTGCAAGGGGAGGGTGGATGTTGGATCGATCTGATTTCACCTGAGGTTAGACGTTCCAGACAAATGGATGTTGGGATGGTTGTTCCAGCAGTGATAGACACACACACAGGGCCCTGTTTGTTTACACAATGTTACAATCTCCATTGGCCATCTTTGATAGTGGATTGATGACAGGTCGAAAAGAAAAAGGAGAGAGGGCTGGGATGTTAAGACGCTAAGCTATACACAAATCCCTACTGTACACTGGCAGGGCAGCTGGGTCAGAGGTCACTTGTGTGCTCCTCAATGGCTTTTAAGGGCTTTTTAACAAAGCCACACAGTCTCATATGGCAGTGCTTTGCCAGGGTCATAGGGTTTATGTTGGAGGGGTTTTGGGTTCATTTGCGACAAGCCAAAGCTCTTTAATTCATCCAGTACACAGATCCTGTAACCTTGTCTTTCTTAAGGTACAGGAACACTACTGTGATGCAATTTTCCAGTAGTAAGCTGTAGTTTTGATGTGGGTTGCTTTGGTTCTGACTTGTGTACATTTGAAGTCAATTTTGTACAAATACAACCGATAGGTCTATGACAAATTATAAAAATAATATTGTACGGCATTTTCAAATGAGTCAATATGTAGACCTGGCCTAGAGGACAAACTACATACAGCTAGTATGTCCATGTCCACTATGCCCATGGTTTGGTATACATCATGATTTTTAAGCCACGGGAATTGTATGATTCAGAAATCTTTAAGCAAATGGAATGGAAAAACATTTTTACCCTGGTTTTATTAAATAAGTAGAGTTCGGTCGATGACCAAACCTACCGTGAAACGAAAAAACGGTTGTTCCTCTTTCATATGCAAATATCTGACTTTGAAATTACCTCAAATAAAACTGCAAATATGAGCAAAAACAAAGACTATGTGACTAGCTACCTTAGGGTACGTTCAGACTAAGCGTCTTTTTCTGACACAAGAAGTTGTGCAGACCGCTTTTTCAGTTTGAAAAAAAAAGCTGCCATCGTATTGTTCCAAAAAGCAGTCGGATTCGTCTTTTTGCGATAGACAAAGTGACTAACATTACTTTACTGTGGGTCAAAATGTCACGGAAGAGAAAAACTCACATTGGCTATTGCTTTTGGTATGTTATGGTAAAGTTGTGAAGTCATGTCAAACAATTCCCTATGCTCAGACACAAAAACGTGTCTCTCGACCGGTGTTCTGTCACCTTCTCCATTTTTTACTTGGTTGTCATGGGAAACCACAGGTCTCGGTAATCTGCTTGTAATTGGTCATCTGTATGACAGCATGACGTATGCCGTTTTTCCACTAGAAGTTGAACATTTCTCAACTTCTGAGCTGCAGAAAAAGACGGTTGCAGTCGCGTTTTAAAAGAAGCCGACGACTTTTTTGAAAACACAGTCTACTCCATAGGGTTATAATGTAAAACGGACGCCGGCAGCTGAGAAAGAGAGGCTTAGTCTGAACGTAACCTTAGGCTATGTTTTTGGTGCGGTTGTTGTTGTTTTACCTATCTGTAAGCAGGACAATGCAAAGTAGGGGTGTAACGGTTCATGTATTCGTATTGAACCGAAACGGTACGGGCGTCACGGTTCGGTGCATGAATTTACACGGAGAATACACGGTATAAAAATACATAAAACTCGTGTGCGGATTAATTAATGTCATGCGCAATTACTGTTAAGTAGCGAGAGTTACGGGAGTTCTTTAGCGACACCTAACGCTATTCTGTAGCCTCGCCTTAGCTCTGAAGCTCTGATTGGCGCCTATGTTTTTTTTGTCAGGTCGTCGGTCGAGTCCGTCAGTCATTAGCAGCACTACGTTAAGGTTAGACCCACAAGAGTTAGAGGATCCGCTGGTCTCTTTAAGATCGCAAGTTTGAGAACTTCAGTTACAGTAACGTTAGTACAGGCGAAAGAGTGGTGGATAAGGCGTTGTTCAGCAGTTGTTGGGTATGTGAGTGGAAAAAATGCTACACATATTCGAAGCCATCACCCAGATGATTTAGGCTACCAATCACTGAAACGAGGGGAAAAAACTTCCCCTGCGCTTCAGCAGCCTTTGGATACACATACAAATAGGGCCAAAACCTATGGCTTAAATTAAATGATTTCATAATGACAGAAAGCTATGTAAATCGCGTGGTAATTACCTTTATGTTGGGGTAACTTGTAACTTCTCATGAGGAGCTGGTAGTGTTAAGTGCATAGACAGTAAAATAAAGTGACAACGCTAACCAGGCTAATAAACAAACCATGCTACGGTGAGTTAACGTCAAAGGGCAAAGTCACGTGACTTCTAGTCTGTCTTATAAAAGGAAAGGAGCAATTTCGTTTTTTTTTTTTAAAAGGCAAAATAGTGTGATATTTTCACAGTTAGTAGGCTAGACTATTACTTTACACACAATGAAAAATATTGAGGCAAATTGTAGACCCTTCCATATACAACTGTTGAAGGTCTTGCTTAAGTGGATTTTTAAAAATAATTTTTCTATGTAATTTGCACTTTCAGAAATAAGAGATGCTGTAGGCCTATTTTCAGTTTTATAGCTGATTGTCTTATTTTGTTTACAAGTTACAGATGGAGTCTGGGTACTTATTGTACTGTTTAGCCTACATCTTACACACTTCAGGCTGTTGCAGATAGCTCATGGAAGAGACTGTATGACACTAGGTGGTACAGCCTGAGACATGTACAAAAAAAAATGCTTTCTGCATTTTTGTTTTGCTTTTCCCTCCATTGTACCGAACTCGTACCGAACCGTGATGTCCGAACCGAGGTATGAACCGAACCGTGACTTCTGTGTACCGTTACACCCCTAATGCAAAGCTACCGATTTAATTTCCTTAAAACTTGGTGAGAAGCAGAATGGGGTCAGGAAGAACCAATTCAACTTTTGAAAGAAGATCTGACTCATTCACTTTCGCTAACTTTGTGAGACATTTAGCGTTGTTTCTTTGATTTATTTTACTTGTTAGAATGCAACTGTGAGAGTGTTGTGTTTTTTCTGACAAGTGGACTCTCCCAGATTCCTGCTCAGAATTTGCTTCTCTGTATTTCTATCACTACATTTTCAACGGTCACGTTGGAGTGGTCAGTTTTACGCTTTTTACCCTCTTCTTTAAAGGTATACTATGCAGGTTTAGGTATTTTTGGCGAGTGTAGAGCTCCCTCTAGAGTCGGGATGTATTTTTGGCGGGGCGGCGCTCTTGGAAGTTGCTTGGCTGGTTTTCTCGGTAGGGACTTGCTACGTCTATGCTGTATAGCTATGCTAGGTGAACGATTTGCCTATTATAAGTTCGTTTACCATCAAATTGGCTTCATAAAGGTGAAAATCTAGCATAGTGTGCCTTTAACTCCTATTTGCATACACAGTACGGATAAGCTGTAGGGAAAAGCGTTCTGTGAATGTAGGCTATAATGTGTGTGCAGTAAGCTGAACAAGTTTTGGAAATTATAGAAAATTAGAAGTTAAGTTAAAAAAAAACTACCATGGCTCAACTGTGTATCAAACCATAGGGGCTTACATTTGGTCCGAGAATGTACCGTGTACCATGATATGCCTACTCCATACATTTCGAAGTCCTAGTTCTTATTTTTATACACTGACCATTTGCCTTCAAACACTGGTGTAAGATGGTTGTAGCTGGCAACAAGATTCTAAACTGACCCTAAGGACAGTCTCTTTCTGTAGAAATTCTTCATGAGAGCTAAAAAAATGACAATCAGCATATAAATTAATTATATGGTAAATTAACTTTAAATTCAGGGCAAGTCCACACATACCAAACCTATCTTTTTTTCCTCCGTCTTCCCTGGAACCGTATCAAGAATATTTGCGTCCAAACGGATCCATCTTAACACGACTCAACACGTTACTTCATATCCCAGACCTATAGGTGGCACTGTTTGTTACAGAAATTGACCAAAGCTTGTGCGCTGTAGGCTATACAAACAGAGTAAGCTACAAAATGGCTAGTGCAAGGAGACCAGAATTGTTTGTTTAGACTGATAGTGAACTGTCAACTGTAGTCAACTGTAAAACTAATAAACTTCATTTTTACGGTTTGTGAAGGGTGCAGTCCCATCCTTTTTTTGGTAGGTTTGGAGGTACAAACAACCTCCTTTACTTTTTTTGGTTGTAGGATAGTCCACGATTCACATAGTTTTTGCTATCACTGCAAGTGCATAGGCTACTAAACGCTAGGCCTACCCGAGTTCTATCTAGGCTATTCCGACGCCACATTTATAATATTGCTATAATAGCTTCGTTAGTAACAGTCGATACTTTTGCCTGCATCAAATCGCGCATTCGCATTTAGTGCACATCTACCATAGGCTTAACATGAGTTCTAAGCATCTTTGTATGCTCATATCTGACTTCACTAGACTATGAATGCATTTATTTATGTTGTAAGACATGTAAAATAAATTAATGACACCGGCACTACGCACAAATTAATTTAAACTTACACCGCACTTTCCTAATAACTTCTGACTAGTTTTCTCGCATCACTGACAGTAGCTAGAAAAACACTGTTCAGTCCACCAAGTCATAAGCTATTGGCGCTGCGCAGCACCAGTTGTGATATTTATCCTACTGAGTGTAATCGTAGGTAATGTCATGTATGAAAACTAGTATTGTTAGGCAATACTATAAGTGTCAAGTCCAGGGCAGCTGAGGTGTGGCGATGACATCATCAATACGCAAGTATGAGGTTTCGCCGTCCAATCGAACTCACAAGGGCTACGGTTTCAGATTTTTCCACCCTGGGACCAGGTTTCAAAAAAGTGCTGTTTCGGGCAGTGCGTTTACAGACTCGTTTGGACGATCGGCCAAGACGAAGCAAAACCGGGGCGTTTAACCCAAAAAGCGTCTCCATGTGGACGGGGCCTCAGTGTGGAAGGCTAGTCCAGACTCTAACTAATATGGTATACTATAGCCTAATGGAAATATAGATACTTGTGCTTAAATTGTTAATACATAATGTTTTTGAACAGTTTACTTAATAAGCTTTTAACTAAAAGTAGGCTGATCTTGATGTGAAGGTTAAAGTAAAACCCCTTTTAAAGTTATTTATATTGTTTACATTTGTGATTTGGTGACATTTCTATTTGGTAACATTTAAGTTATTTATATTGTTTATGGCACAGGTGACATTTTATGTTTTGGCCCTTGAGTTCAAAATAAAATGGACACAGCGAAATAACACTTGAATAAATCGTTTAACAAAAAATGAATCGTTTAGATTAGTTGACTAATCAAAAAATTTGTCGAAAGATAAGTCATTAGAAAATTAGTCATTAGTGGCAGTGGCTAATCTCTTTTTCTGAACAGTTAAAAAAATAGCTACTGCAATCTCAAATATGCACTTTATTATTAACCAAATTAACATCCAATATACCAAAATTAAAGCAACACCAAAGAACTTTTCCTCTGTCAAACGCACTATTTGTTTATCCAGCACCGGCTTTGCAAATAATAATGTCCGCAGACAAGGTAGAATATGTTGCATGATTTTATGAAAGTACGATGTATTGCGACTTCAGATGCAATTCAAATTTGTAGTTTCTTATGTCTCATTCCATCGAACTACAGATCCGCTACCCGATCTGGCAAACTTACATAGTGCGGTTATAGCCGATAGAGGGCCGCAAAGCGAATGCAGAAGTGCCGTTCACCCTGTTACGAGTTGATGAACCACTGAAACGATTTTGGAAACATTATTTTAAGGTGCAAAAAACTCTTTGGTGTTGCTTTAAGACAAATTTGGTTGGTAGCTAGTGATGGGCAAATGAAGCTTTGGTGAACCACTGAACCACAGCAGTGTGAACCTAGCGACACTAGCTGAAAAGCAAAAAGATGGCCGCCACACATACATTTTTCAACATAAAAGTCCTTAGCAAACCAATATTTTTGGTTACATATACTGGTTTGGGTAAGGACTTTTATGTTGAAAAATGTACATGTGGCAGCCATATTGGATTTTTTCATTAGTGTTGCTAGCTTCACACTGCTGTGGTTTAGTGGTTCACCAAAGCTTCATTTGCCCATCACTATTGGTAGCTAATAGGCTCAACATATCATTACAAGTGTCAGACTATATGAACAGGATACCTTCTGAGAACCATATCGCCATTTAGCTTTAGTGTATAGAAGTTTTACATTTACATTTATTCATTATCCAAAGCTACTTACATATGTCAATTACATTACAAGGGCATTGTTACATTGTCCCCGGAGCAACTCAAGGTTAAGAGCGTTGTTCAAGGGCACAATAGTGGAAGCAGGGAATTGAACCCATAACTTTTCTGGCTACTGCATGCCAACCCAGGTCTTTAACCACTACGCTACCACCGCCACTACACTACCACCACCCCATAAATAAAATTAAAAGCTTATTGCAAGCAAATTATAACCTAGGATAAGTTATAACAATTTCACAAGACTAACCTAAATCCTATACAGTAAATCCCTTATTTGCCATCAACATCAGTCAAATGTGATTTTGACAGATAACGCTGGCCCAGTGAAGTTAGTACGTTAAATTCCAGCAACTTGAGAATGATATTATCACGTTATCGGCTAACTTTTTTTTTTAAACAGCAAACCACTGTTTGATGTCTGATCGATTTTACTCCATGTAAAAATAAACCGATTTGATTAGCTAATCATCAGGATGAGATAAGGTTTTATTCAGTGCTACTATTGAAGATTTTGGAGGGTTGCGCTCAGACTTTTTCTGGAGACCCTCAATCAAGCGTTAACGTACGGAAGTGTGTGAGAATACTGTAAGTATAGTCCCATACCAGAACAAAAAGCTTGTGGTTCCAGTCAGATTGTATGTTAAATAAATTACCTTCACTTAATCTCATGGCAATTAACATGCCGCAAATTTCAAAGCAATAGAGTTAGTTGTGCGTATACACCTTGCCAGAACTTTGTTATGAAAAAGAAAGTGCCCGCATATAATGCATACACTATAAAAACAAATGTGTGCGTGTGTGGAGGGAAGTGCTGAGCGGTATGACCAAAAATGTATATCGGTATGAAACCGTATATGCTGGGCGGTATGACCAAAAATGTATATCGGTATGAAAACGTATATGTATATTCGGTTTCACGGTATATGACGGTATTTTTTCGGTATTTTTTTCCCATGCATAATCAGGTGTTCACAGCATTTTCTACTGGTTGAGAGAGGAATTGCTGCAGTAGATTGACTTTGGATGGTCTTTTTTATTGTCATGATGAGTGAATACTGTAGAATAATTCCACACCAGTAGTAATGCAGGTTTGCATGGCCCAAGAAAAGGATGCTGTTTACAAAAAAACCCACACATGATTCTAATGAAGTGAGGAATCAGAATGCAAACATTTTGTATAACAAACAATACAAAAAGTAGTGCAACTTGCAATAATTATACTTTTTTGAAAATTCTACAATTGAAAATAAAACCTCTCTGCTAATATGCTTAATCTGTCAAATAGCCTCATCAGAAACATGCCTTATTGTTATTGTGTGGTTTACATAACGTTAGTGGTAGGCTAACGATACTTCATGTGTCTCGTTCGCCTGCCATGAGCTTCGGTTCGGTTCGCTAGGCAAAACCTTAACAAAAAGATAGTTTTGGTGCACTGATGACAGTCAGGATCATCTCCAACTAGCCAGCTAGTATTGTTCAGTTCATGTCTATAACATGCTTTACTTGCTACCTGGATAGTTTCAGCAAATATTCTTAAGGTAAGATGAATGATAAGATCATTAAACTTCACTGTGTTTGGTAGGTTGTTAACTAACGGCATCTCCAACTAGCCAGCAAGTAACAGCTGTTGAACCATCTCAGTGGAAACTATAGAATTTTCGTGCCGGTAAATCCCTTTCAATGCAGTATCCCTTAATGTTTTTCCTTAACTAAAGAAACAATTTAAGGTATTCTGTACAACACCACCCTTAAATAAGTCCCTTACCTAAGGAGTAATTAAGCCTTAAGGGTCATACTTCAGGGGAAAAACTTAAGGTGTTTTGTGTTTACCCTCACCACGCCTCGCAGTCGCTGTGTGCGTGTGTTTAAAAGCACAACATTGAAAACGGTCCCTTCTGAAACAGTGTCGCCCAGCACAGCGTTCCAAATGTTGTGTAATTCAATACACCGGTATGGCAGTATATTAAAATCTCATATCATAACGGAAATATACACCGGTATACGGTGTGAACCGGTACCGCCCAGCACTAGTGGAGGGAATGTGTGATATTTGATGTGAATGGAGAAAATTGTAGCTGAAATTAAAAGCCAATGAGTATTAAAAAATTATCTTATGTTTTCATTAGTACACAGCCGAATGATCTTTCAATCAGAATTGACAGATCTCAAGCCCCGCCTCCCATTTCTACCATCACAATTCCGGATCATTTTGATAGCCTGCACAATGGACTCCTTTGTGTGGATTTCTCCCGTTTCATATTTACTTTGTGTTCGGCACATTATGGTTAACAGTTGAAGAGTAAGTCAATATCCCCCAAGTTAGCCTAACTTGTGCCTAGACTGCATTTGAAGCAACATTAAAGCTTCTCCCTACCATTCTCCCAAAGTTGCAAGCAATGCTAGCAGGCTAGCCTAGTTAGAAGTTGAATGAGGTTCTGTTGGATTCCATAGCTTTTTCAATTGTGACCGAGTGGAAGGGGGTGGGCTTGGGATCTGTAAATAGGGTACCAATGTGTGACGTTCCGCTTCCATGACGGCAGTTTCACTGAATCTAAACAAGAGTGGCATCAATAGCATTGCATGCAGATGTGGCATCATTTCTACCTAATAACTTGTTTTAAAATGTAGGCTATAGCCGGGTAAACGTGTTTTACCTGCGATGCAGCACCTTAGCCACATAACACGGCTTCCCTGTCAGGTGTAACAGAAAGAAACAAAATCCCAGTGGATATGTCATGTCTTATCAAAGGCCGGTAGCTGTTAAGAGTGATGTTTTTTGCCTCAAAAGTAAGCCATGACATTTTAACCACAGGCAGTGAAGTTCAATGCAGAGGCAAAATGTCTCTTTCACAGAGGAAACGCATGCTAAAATAAAACTCTGCAGTCACAAATTTGTTTGTGTTGGTATGAATATATGCTGGGGTATATGATTCCTATAGTGTAAAAAAAATTATAGTGATGTCATAGAAAACATTAGCCTAGAAATCTAGGCGCACCCTAGCGGCAGCAAATGTAATTTGCTGCCAGGGTAGTCTAGCAACTCTCCGTTGGCTTGCGAGCTGGAAAAATTAAACTTCGATCAGGCCAATCACATCGTGTATAGAGTCGGTAGGCGGGTTTAAAGGAACTTGGCAGGATTAGCTATATTTCCCCCTCTGCTGGAGAAATTGTGCATTATGCTATTTCAAACTGTGGAAAAAGGTAATGATAAAGCACGTGGATTTGTTTACAAGCTAGCGAAACGGTTAGCATAAGTTCAGAAGAAGAAAGTGGATGTTACAAGTTAAGAGACACGATTTAAAACGAGTTTCTTGTTTCTCACTTCTCTTTCCGGAAGGTAGTCTCAATGTTGCAAGGTTGGTTTTCCGCCTGGGGACGCTAGGGGCAGCGGGGAAAGTCACCATTTTCACCGGAACAGGTAATTTAACCATCCAAATGATTTCTAAACGGGTTTATTACGTTGATATAGTTGCCAAGTTCCCCTTTAACATAATGATGGCAGAGTTGCGGTTCGGCGTGAATTCCCTGCTACTTGAAAATGTTGCTGTTGGCGAACAGCATGACACGAGTTTAGCTTTTTTTTAAGTTGGCAAAAGTTTGAACAACTAGCCAACTAGCTCCGCTTGGGACTCATGAGTTGTAACGCTATCCTATTGAGGGAATTTGAAAGACAACCGTTTATCTCGCCCCCCCCGGACTGAGCACTGCGAATGGTGAGTACCCAGACCCTATATCTTGATGTGGGTCTGGCTCGTCAGGCTAAGAAAATGTTGTAAAATGATTTAAATAGATTAAGAAAGCCACCCCCAAGGTCACCACTAGGGTTAGATTGATTTGTTTAGATCCAGTGAAATTGCTACCTTGGCAATGCCTCATCATGGCTTCGGTACTCTATTGTTGTGTTTTTGTTGTGGTTTTTTTTACTTAACTATCCCTTTCTATCTACATCTGGAGCAGGTCCCCATAGAGTCCACCATGTTGCATTGCCATTTTGATACAGAAACAAAGAAAGAACTGAACATTGGCTCTAGAGAACGCCTTTAGTGTTTTTCCAATACTTAAGAGCCACCGTATTTCATGGAAGTTTTTCCTTCACCCCCAGGACAGTAAAAACCAACTGATCTGCTAGGGGTAAATATTATGTAGGCTTGAGGTTCCATTTTGGATTAGGCTTCTAAATAAGATATGTGAGAACATATTACTTTTCAAACCATTTAAGGTTACATACACTTCAACAAGCCAATCAATGTAACTTATCTGTCTTGCTCATCATGGCAACCTAAGTTACAGTTAAATCACCATTAATCAAACAAGATCAAAAGTTGATCAAGCTGAAGCAAGCAATGACACAATAATTAGTCTTACCACCACAATGACAATACAAACACACCACACCTAGTAAACCTTTAAATAAATCCAAAAGGTAGAGCACTGACATAGCAATATTGACATTTCCAATGATAAGACTACCTTCAGATAATGTAATCCAGTTAACCTAAGTGGTGCACTAAATGGTAGTTATTTGACTGTCATTGTACTCAAAAATTAATAAATAGAAAAAATGCATTAAATATTTGACTATGGCTACATTAATCATAAACTGTTTACATTTCTCTACAGCATGCGGTCCCATCTTAAAATGGTGGACACTTCAGTACACAGGCACTCTGCTACATATATTTAAGGTGAAGTCTTCACTACTAATGAAGACAGTGCCTATCTTTTTGTGATTTGATTACAATCTTCAATCCGCAATCAATTCACAGTACTTGGCCAAAACTCTCGTCTTTACTGACAGGAGTGTGAAATGGTCTGCTCACACCGGTCCTAATTGGAGAGCGTCACTCATAGTGAAGGTAGCTATATTAATAGCATTGCAGACTGATGTCATAACTCATGGGTTGCGTACAGTTCCATCGCACTATCAGTGTGATACAATGTGTAAACAGTCCTACTGAGGATTGAAATCACTCATCAACTGGCCAGAATATTGTTTTTTTTTGTTGTTTTTTTTAAACCCAATCACCCTCTGAGAGACACTCATAAGATGGAACAGATTCACCCCAAGGCCCCACAACCCCCTACCGAGGCTGTCTACAATCACACACCATGCCACCACCTCCACCGGTCTCAGAAATTGCAGCTGTTCACTACCGCTCTACCAACCCAGCACTGTCTGGACAGAACACCCGGTCACCATAGGAACTTACCAGCCGTGTGCAAATGCCCCCAACCAGCAGCCTAGGGTGACAAGGGAGGGGCGGGGAGGGGAAGGCAAAGTGGGGAGGGAGGGGGGGAGAAATACTTTTTTGTAAGCTTTACATAGGCAATAACTACAATTCATTGAGGTGAGTAAATGAACATGCCGTCCAGGTTTAACTTGAAAAAAAGAATATTGATGGGAAAGGGGTGAAAAATGACAATACATAAGAATCATGAAGGGAGCGGCCATTTTGTTCAGCGATTTCTCTTTTCCCAATATTGTCAACAACTTACAAATCAAAATATTTGATTAAAGTAATCCTCAATTTTCCAATATTTCAAGAGCACAAAGTTAAATAAATGCCTTATACATAATCACTCACTAAACTACTGTTAACTTCAGAGATCAATAGAACCTAAAATATACAGCCTGTTTCAGCTATTCACATTCCTCATGTCAGTACCACCTGGCTATTAGAAACAATGTGTTTTTCCATAACACTGTTTCAGGCTAAAGCACAAATTTGAATCTCGTTAGTTTGACAATGGATAGCTATCATTTTACCAAAAGAAAAATGAGGGTATAGCCTGATGTGGATTACTGTGGAAACTGCTTCACTGGTCATTAGGTTTTATTTTTCTTTCCCATATGGTTGACCACGTTTTCGGCAAAATGATTACCTCATTACTAAACAACCTCAAGTACATCCACCATACTGCATTAACCCAAATAGATATGATAGTAATTACGTCAATCAATAATCATTTGGTCAATCCTACAAGACTGCACAAAAAATGGCTCACCTGATAGTCATTCCAGTGTAGTCGTCAATCAAAACTACATAAATCTAACAAATGTTTAATTACTGTTTGCCGATCAGTTTTTTTTAAACCACTTCAACATGGGTTTAAAGTTGGCTGACAATTGAAATGGGCATACGGCTTTGAAATAACACATTCTTAAAACTTTAACAGTAACGCAAGCCAGGTTGTCGTCAACATGAAAATACGACATAATCATCAAGGCCATTTTTGGGCCTGCAAAACATCCACGGTTTTAGTCATCTGTACAGATCTTGACAGAATATGTAAACAGACGACCGAATGGATGGCTTGACCACGTTAATTTGACGACAAATACGAAACAAGTCTGTACAGTAAAAAGCCGAATTGTGTAAAAGAATATCTTACTTTCGCGGAGAGGCCTTCGTCTGACGTACCTAGGGGGCTAACTAAACACCGGTCTCAATTTCGTAATGAGGTGCGGACGTTTACTTAGCAGGACGATCCAATTCCACGGCAAATGTGGCTTTAATCGCAAATTTAAATATCCCCCGAATCCGTTTACTTATAACAAAAAGAAACACTGCAATCGGCCAAATATGCGCAAATGCGTATCAAAATTTCCTATGCGGTCACCATTTGGTCATGTAATGCTAACAGTAGCTAGGTTTAGGGCTAACAGACGACTAAACTCTAGTGTCAAAACAGTCCCTACCATAATGTCTGGCTAGTAAGCTAACGTTAACATACACTATCGGTAACCCAACAGGCAATCACCTTCCAAATACTATCCAATGACAACACTATGGTTAGCCAGCAATGCAGTGAAACTAATAACGTTAGCTAGTATCGTTTTACTACCAAGCTAGCTCAGCATAAACAGCTAACGTTCGCTAGCTGCAAAGCTATCCAACTTAATTTAATCTTAAGGATATGAACTAGGGAGGAATCGGTTGTGCACTTTAAAGTGAAAAGCGTTTCTACCGTTAATAGCGACTCTTGAGAAAAAATAACGTTATAGGTAAGGGAGGCTCAGAGAATGGACAACTTACTGTTCACGATCATGTCCTGTGTGAGGTCCCTTAATAACATCAACTAACGTTAAGGCTTGTCGACGTGTATAGACGCAGGGCTTACCAGACTACGTAAACAAATGCTTTGCTTGTTTGACCAAATGAGGTCCCAATGATTTGGCTAAGCAGTTGGCTAACATGGCTATGTTAGCCTAGCTGGCAGTCTGTAAACCAACACAACCATCTAGATCAGACTGCAAACTGCCAGTAAAACCAAAGGGTAGCAAATAAGCTGTTGTTTTCCATATATTTTGTTGATCTACAGACACCTTCACTGTTTGACTTGTTAAGATATGACAAAACAAACGAATTCGACAGTACAGAGAGCCGAGAGACACGGTTTTGTACAATAGAAAATACCTTTCCAAAAGACATTATGTACGAGTCATCGCCAGACACTGACAATTCTTCAGCAGCTCTTAGATTAACATATTTAGCTAGCCAGAATAGCTGGCTAGCTGGCAACTTGGCTAAATTGTTAGCTTGCTAACTTAGACAACTAACGTTAGCTAGCTACCCATTGAAAACACGTCTTCTTTTGACAATACATATTCGCATTCAAACACTACCATCATAGAAATGCATAGAGCTAAACAAAAGAAAGCATTTACCTAGAGTGGTACCCTGTGTCTATCATACAATTCACCAGGCAATCGTGAAACGAAATGGCCTCTGAACCTTCTTTAGTGCTTGCATCACAGACACAAAAAAACAGGAAAGCAGGAACAGGATTCGAGAGATGACAATTGGAAACCATTTTTATCGCTAGACGGCTGACCGTTCTCAGCAAACATTCTCAAAATAGTTATTTGTGTAATAATTTGAGATGTCCCGGTATGTTATACTCGTAAAAATGCATTGTTACCTATTTCTTCCAGTATTGTTGCTGTTACACAGTGCTGCAGCTTCACTCGCTCAGCTTTACCTTCACCAGCTGAGGAACCTGCAACTGCAATGTACGTCCGCTCAAGCGTGCCCCATTCGTCCGCTACGGACTATTTTTAGAAAAACAAACCCTATATACTCCCTTTCACAGTAACACAGATTGCACACGTCTTTTTTCAGAAACAGATGCAAATCGAGCAATACATTTTATAGACTGAATCACATTGTTGATTTAGTAATACTGACCGTTTACTCTATTGAATATATCAATGCGCCAGGTCGTGACCCCCTAATCTTCACAACTGTTTGGATGATTTCAAGCTTCTCTCTTAATATATACAAAACCATATCAACATATTATTTAATAATAATTACATTTACACGTTGACACCCACTCAAACACTCAAAATCAAAGGACATGTCACACAAAGTGAATCCTTTGGTCAAAACACTGTCCGGCTCGTTGCCATAGCAACGGTTTAGCGTCTCAACATGGCGTCCCTACTTGGCAGTACATTGTTTGAAATAACTGGCCAGGGACCGTCTCCAACAAAAGATTTTTTCCAACTTCTCATAACAAAAACTGAGGTAAATAACTTTTGTAGATTACGTATCTAGTTTATTCGTTTATTTATTTGACGATAAAAGTAACATCGGTGGCGTTTATACAACTGGGGCTAATAATCAGTTAGCGACAGGTACGTTGACTTACGTTAACGTTATGCTATTCGAAATTAGCATGCCTGGCTAACTCGCAATCCAATTTTAAATGACTTGTTAGAGACAGGTGCTCAACCTGGTAATACACTATGATAGTATTCATTCGTCAACTCTATTGGCAAATATAGTAAAGTGGATTAACGTTAGATTTTCTCCTGTATACATATGACGGCACTGAAAAGTTTGAGAAACAAAAAAAAGAAACTCACGTTAACGTCACAGAGTTGCCAAAGTTAACGTTAACTTTAGTTAATTTATCAGGACCTTGATTTACCTTTTGGTTAACGTCAGCTAACGTTAATGTCACTCAGAGAATACCGTAACGAAATAGTTTTGAGATTTGTATACACAACCTACTGACGTTATGTTTTACTTGTAACGAAGGGCTAACGTTAACGTAACTTTAATGTTAGCCAAATTAGCGTGCGCTTATGCTTACCGATGCCACCGGTAATGTCTGCTCATGGTAACGTTGATAGAATAAATTAGCGTTCATTTACGTTAGCTAACAAGCTATCATCAAATTCATGTCCAAATTTATAGCTTGGTATATACTATTAGCTACTTTAAATGTAGACCGTTATTACGGTGCTTCGATAAAACAGTTAGCATAGCATCTAGGTAAGTTAGCCAATACATAATTCCCAACAGTCAACTTTACCAACACCACCATTAAGTAACTTATTTTACGTAAATTACCGTATTCCCATAAATTATTATTTGCCAAAGCGATCTGCCATAATGTTAACTTAACGTTAGTTAACTTTAACGTAATGTTCACTCGGCTGTTAAAAAGACGACACGGCGTTCAAAAGAACGAGGACTGAAGATAAGTTAGCAACTAACGTTAACGTTAGAGTTAACGTTACGTTACAGAAAACGCTTTCAACATTAATCATTTAAACTATGATATTTCGCAATTATGAAGCTAACTAACGTTATGTCTTCCAAAATAGCCAAAGAAGCTAGCATTCCCAAATACCAAAGGCTGCCATTATCTAGGCCAGCTAAATAAGCTAGCTGTCGACATGTAACGTTAACGTTAGGCAACTTAGCTATTACTAGCTAACGTTGAGCTAGGTTGGTTTGACATGAAGCGCTAGTAAAACTGCCTTTCTCGACCAAAATTGTATTTACATAACGCTTTCATTATGCCGCGATTTCGCTGGCCTTTGGTCATATATTGACAGCTAACTGGTATAACACATGGGAAGATACATACACGACATTGACGATTTAAGGGTCAGCTTACTCAGAGTTAGTCAACTTACAATTTTGTCTGTCGAGGTTACTGTGTTTTCTTGACAAAGTATCAATTTACACGTGGGCCCACTCCACAGATCAGGAATCTTCTCAGTTAAAGACCAGTTGACAGGTGGTTTCTTTCATCATTCTCGTGACTTCTGTAACGTTAGTGATGTGCGTGTGCTGACTTGCTGCCTCACCAAGTTACAAGCCATAGATGACGCTCGACCACCGGTCGGCCTGTTGACGCTTTACGACAGAGGCATTGGTGGTGTGTGCATGGCCTACTACTACATGATGAGGCATTCTTTCAATTTCTCATCGACATGTCATTATAAAGAAATTAAAATTAGAAACTATCTTAATTTTACTCCAAGTATGACTAGATTACAACCAGTCTTTGTATGATGATACTAAAGTACTTTAGTGGTGTACTTTGTACTTTGAGGTGTTTCTTGACCATTTATAGGGACTGTACATTGAATAAAGTACTAACAAAGTTGGCCTACTTGGAGAACCCTTTTTTCAATCCTGTCATCAGATTAGATAGAATAGGCATTTATACTTTATCCACTAGTGATAATGCTTAATCCTGCATACATGTTAGATGTATCAAGGGGACAAAGGAAGATGCTTCAGTGTCAACTTATTTGATAAACAACAAAGTCCATTTTAATCAATCAACTGTAATCTGATTATGACTGTTTTCAAGTATGCTTTTCATGAAGACCTCCATTTTGTAATCCAGGCTAATTATGTCATCACTTGTAATCAGTCAACTTGTAATGTTATCACAGACACACACTAACCCAGGAGTCCCTTGATAGATTTTAATGGAAATGCGTTAAATACTTGTCACAACCTGTTTTTGTGCCAATTTGAGCTCAATGGTGCCAATTGTTGCTGTCACAGGTGATATGGAGGACGTGGAAAATCTCTTTGAGGAGGGAGTTCAAGGGTGCTGAACCAGGAGAGATGAAGCAATCCCACGACGACTTCTTACATGACGCTGGGTTGCAACGTAAGTTCTCCGGGAGTTCCCAAGATTGGCCTGGTCACTAGACTGTAATAAGGCCTACACTGAGAGTACAATTATTTACATAGGGACATTTGTGACTGGTTGTCTTCACAAAAGTTAGAATAATGATTTAGAAAATAATTTTCAATATTTTTTTGACTGTTTTACTGTGATTCAGCTCATGTAAATACCCAGCATGTTTTATAGGTAGCTTTCAGGTGGATTGTAATACTTGAAAGCTTTATCTTGATCACATCAGGTATTTTAATGAATCAGAATGGATGTTTAAGAATTATGGCAGGAGTGACAATTGATTTGGGAAACAATATACCCACAGCTGTGCTTCAGGTAGGAGTGCCGCAGGTAAAAAGGTACATGGCAGCTTTTTAGGAAATTAGTTTATTCACTATCTACAGTACCCCAGAGTTAGATAAGAAAATACGTATTCTTCTCTTTTCTCTGCATGCAGTAACCCAGTGTGACACTGATAACCTAGCTTAGCATTATTTATTAGTGGGTTGTTCCAGTTGCCTATAGCTCCCTTTTAGGAATGCCTCACCTGATGTGTTTCCGTTTTCAGACCTGGTGGGCGTGGTGTTTGGACAACACACTCTGGAGCACTCCAAGGCCCTATGCGAGGGACACTACAACTACCTGGAGCAGCTGCCCAACCAGCTGCTGCTTCGCGTCTTCTTCTACCTTAGCTTCAGGGACATCGGCCGACTCGCACAGACCTCACAGAGGTTCTGGAAGGTGAGTCGCATCTTGTGCAAGGGTGTGTTTGGGGTTGTTTTGTTGAAAAATAGGTGTGCGTGGGTGAGCCACTGCAACATGAATGGCTTGTTTAGTGAAAGCTTGAATGTGTATGGGAGTGCTGAAAGATAGGGTGAAAAAGAAAAGATAACCAAGCTGCCATTGCAACTAAGCCGCACCCGGCAGGTGTCCTACTTTCTGAATAATACTAGCATTAGCATAGCTATTAAAGTGTGGGGGCTTGATGCAATATCTTTCTAATACATCTAGTATTTTTTGTTGTTGTTTTTGTTAACTGGTTATCTCTGTATATCAAGTATGATACAGTCTTGTTTTTTTCTTCTCTTTTTTCAGTCTTTATTTTTAGGGGAGGTTGCCTTAACGTACAATTTTTTTGTCAACTGCCATTGTTTATAAATGTAATACAATTTTAATTTAATAAAATACAAATACATTTACATTGACATAGTAAATCTCTACATTTATCACCACTGGCCATGGTCATTGGTCAGATTATTTAATTTAATAAAACATTAAAAGCATGCATTTATCCATCCTGCAATGAGCCGTCCACCGTATTAGGATTTCCAGTATCAGGATGTCAGTTGCCAGTAGAGCTAGTGTAGTGTGTTTGTGTGGACTCAACAAAGCAATATTGACATCAGGGTACTTCCTAGCACCCAAACAATCATGGCATTAGAGTGGGGATTGCCTGGGTGGCACTTTATACCAGGCTGCTGCTTGCTTGTTTGTGTGAATCTGTACATCCTTTCAACTATGACCCCCCTCCTTTGGATTTACCAAGATGGACCATCTGGCGACCTGCTCGAGAGTCGCCAGGAAAACCTCACCCACTCTCACTCACTGGCTCACACTCTCGCTCTTTATCTCTTTCTCTCTCTCTCTCTCTCTCTCTCTGGAGCTGATAATCTGCTAATCATCAGGGTAGGGAAGGGTGCTGTGATCCTCTGATGAGAGAGATAGGGGGTGGCAGAGCTCTTGTTCACCATCTTGTGTGAAATTGTGTGTGTTTGTGTGTACTGTTGTAATGTGTCAGCCTTATTGATCTGTTTGGTGACTAACATTGGTCGGCCTCTTGAGTTGCATACCCTCTGTGGGATATGCACACATATAAAAAAGTTTGTCATCATGAATTGTGCTGTAATATTCAATAACACCTTAGCCTTGGTGTGTGTGTGTGTGTGTGTGTGTGTGTGTGTGTGTGTGTGTGTGTGTGTGTGTGTGTGCGTGTGTGCGCCTTCCTTCAGCTGTCCAATTCGCCTGAGCTGTGGGAGCAGACCGTGCGCGTGCGCTGTGACGAGCTGACACCAGACATGGAAAAACTGGCCAAAGCTGTGGGCTGGAGGAAGATCTTCTTCACCTTCTTTCACGAGAAGCTGTGGGCCTCTAAGGCCGACCCAGCCTCAGATTCCCTGCCCTCTGCCACAAATCTGGCCTAGGCCCTTGTCACCAAACCATATCAGTGACCTCAACGTGAGGGTTGCGCTACAATCACTTTGTAATGAGCACTTATGTTTTGTTCTTTTGATAAATTATATTTTATGTATTTATTATTGTTTTACATGGTAAGGATGAATACCAAAACCACTGAATGTGAGTCTGAATGTCAGATAATTTTTTTACACTGTCGATTTATGTTTGAGGATGTTTCAAGTGCCAAGTGCAGCTCACTGTGAACACTTTTCTGTTGTGAGTCACGTTGTATACACCTTTTGTGGTGTGTTCTTGTTGAAGAAGTTAACTTCTTTTGTTTGCAGTGTTGTTCCTATTCTATACAGAATAAAGAAGAGTGTGTGTAAATTAATGTGTTTTGTTTTCTTTTCCGATTTCACTCTTTTACCACTCTTTTGTACCTTTTTATTTGAACCTGTGGTGAGTTTATCTATGGCGACATGGTGGGCTACACTAGGAGAATTTTGTAATATAACCTGTTTGCTGAAAACCCACAAAGAAGTGGATGTTTTTTGAGGAATTGCATAGAATTGTTTTTGAGAAATTTCTAGACATGAACATCTACCACTTTACAAATGGAGACACACAGTAGATGTGTTGGTAGTGGCTCAGTCCACTAGGTGGTGGTGTGCTGGCAGCTCAATCGTAACATTACCAAGCTGCTTCAGGTTCACTTCTTAAACTCAGAGGTGGCCAGCTGTTGTAACATTTTTTTTTAAAAATACCACATTTACATAGTGAGTCCTGTTGTATAGCCTTGTCATGGTTTTTGATAAATTTGTATTGTGTTTCAGCCATTGGGTCATGAAGTCCCATAACTGGCAACATATTGAGGCCCATCTGTTTATTTAATTGGACTGGATATCAACATTCAAGTAAGTAAAATGCATAAAATATGTTTTTGTTTGCTCAATACAATGTCTAGAATATGTAGACGCTTACAGTGGAATACACTCATCAAATAAAACTTTGACTTTGTTTTGTCTACATTGTGATTTTGCAATGTTGGGTCAAATATGGAAGGAAATACTAAGTTTAGACTAGAGTTCAATAAATTGATAAATTATTACTGCTTGCTTTATCTGAAACAGTATATTTATCTTCAATAATAAATGCATTTAATTAATCTAAAGCTTTTCTGTGCTTTGTTTGGCCCAAATAGCTGCTTGTTGCATTGGATCAGGTTGTAAATTATATGTAATGTGTTGGGGTGATTGTCGCATTTTTCAGGGAAAGGTGCAAATGTTCTTCTTGAATGTGGAAAGGATGAAGAACGCTGGGGGTTTGTATGCATTCTTTCTGAGTATGGGATAGGCTAGCGACCTCAGTGGAATGTTTACACACAATTGGGAATACTTTGTAAGACATGAAAATAGTTATTTAATTTCAGTATTCCACCGCTGAGGAGAGGTCGTCATCCAAAATATTGGTGTTCAGATTAAATCAGCCAAAAAGAATCCAGATGATGAGAAATCCACTGACTGCCCAGCCTGGTAGGTGACATTGAGTTCATTTACCACGGGATTACATATAGAAGGCTAGATCTGACCATTTGGGAGTTTTAGGACTATCAATGCAAATTAATACACCAACAGATTATGCAGGAAGTGTGATGTTTTTTTTTTTTTGTGAAAGAACTGTTTTCAACATTGTAAATTAACATAGGTGAAGTCTGGGACTAAGAAGAAATTCTGTATTGTACATGTTGTAAATAATTTTTACAAGAATCTTTAGAATGCTAATTAATAATAGATTTATTATATGTTTTCATAAAATATGACTATTGCAAGATATAATGTTACACTGTTATGTGGCTACATAAACAAAGAATTTAGCAAATAAACCCTTAGTTTAGCTATATGTTTCCACACACAATGTGAGTACAAACGCAACTAGGTCTAACGTTAAAAAAAATCCTGAATAATTACACTGGAGGGTTTGATAATGAAAACCTTTTTTTTTTTTTTTTAAACCTAAATTAAATTTGGGCAGACGTGGCCTACTGGTTAGCACTTCAGACCTGTAATCGGAGGGTTGCCGGTTCGAACCCCGACCAGTAGGCACGGCTGAAGTGCCCTTGAGCAAGGCACCTAACCCCTCACTGCTCCCCGAGCGCCGCTGTTGATGCAGGCAGCTCACTGCGCCGGGATTAGTGTGTGCTTCACCTCACTGTGTGTACACTGTGTGCTGTGTGTGTTTCACTAATTCACGGATTGGGATAAATGCAGAGACCAAATTTCTCTCACGGGATCAAAAGAGTATATATACTTACTTATACTTACTTAAAAGGAGTTTGCATACCTGCCACTGGCGATTGTGATGGGCATGCACCATCCACTTTATTTGATAAATTGTTTTGGTGCAACAAGGTTTAAAGACACATAGAGAAATCACTGAGTAGTGGGTCCCTACACTCAATATAAACCATTGTTAGTGTTGAAATGTCTGGTCAAATACAGAATGAACTAGTGGTGGGCTTACATTGGCCCTCAGGGCCGATATATACAGCGCTGTAATGTTTGGAACGTGTCTGCCACCTAGTGGACACAGGGAAACTTGGAGAGAAGGGTTTGCTATTCGAGAAGCAGGCAGCAGAAGGCGGAAAGGAAACTAAACGGGGACATTTTAAAGAGGAAATCGTACAATTGTGTATAGAACACAGAAAAGCACATTTTTACAACAGATTTAATGTTTATCAATAATCAACAATTTAATAGAAATATATATTATATTTAACATAAAAATGAGTAATAATATGATACAATTACAATACAGTTTTAATATAATTTAAGTCAATAGGGTGGAACATTTAGAAACTGGACCTTGGGAAATGTACAGAATATAAAAGAAGCAAAAGGAACAGCTAATATTGCTTTTAGTGGACCTGAAGAATGTACCTTGTAAATTTCCCTATACTGGCTTTAATGACATGTCCTATAAAGTGAGAGAGAGAGTGATAGAGAGAGAGAGAAAGAGAGAAAGAGAGAAGTGGTTCTGGTTCTGCTGTGCTCTATTATTAGCCTCCAGACAGCTGCGTGTCTCCTCAGCTGGGACTGTGAGAAGCAAGAGGGAGCGACAGAGAGAGAAAGAGAGGGAGAGAGAGAGAGAATAATATCCATTACGTAACAATGAGAGGTCTGTTTCCAGCTCCGCTTCCTGAGAGCCATAGAGGATCGGATCGACTGCTTCGCCACTTTGTTTGTGTGTCTGGAGTGAGCCCCTTGTGCTCTCTCTCTCTCTCTCTCTCTTTCTTTCTCTCTATCGCTTGCTCTTTCTCCTTCTTCTCGCCACATGCCCCTCCCGCCACCATCTCCTCCAGCGCGCACACAGGCTCTCTCTCACTCCACCCCTCCCTCCCTCCCTCCCTCTCTCTGTGTGTCCCGTCGGCGATGCAGCGAGTGTGACGCAGCAGCAGCAGCAGCAGCGAGTGAGCGAGCGAGCGAGTGAGCGATCGAGGCCTGCAGACAGGCTGCTCGCAGTGGAGCGCAGCAGAGTGGAGCGGCGGACCGACCCTGTCTCGCTGCTCCCTGCCTGGGCCACACCGTCGCTCTGCCAGGCCGCCGGCTCGCCAGAACACCAGCCTCCCCTCCCAGGCAAACCCAGGGCCACACCAAGCCAGCCTTCCAGCCGCTGCGCGCAAAAGGAGAGAGGAGGAAGGACACAGAGAGAGAGGGGGAGAGGAAGGCAAATACTTTCTACAGCCAGGGCCCTTTGGCAGCAGGCAAGGGGAGTGCGAATCTCTCTGCTCTCACTCCCTTTCTCTCCCCTCTGCAGCTAACCACGTAACCAAAGGATTGGCCTGACAGAGGCAGCTGGCTGTTACGCTCCCATCGCAGGCGGAGGAGAGGAGAACAGAAGAAGGAAGGTAAATATGTTTTTTGGCATTTATTCGCTGGGGATTGAGCGTAGGACGGGGAAGTCGGAGTGGGAGAATGGGTCAGGTCATCCTGAGCACTCACACATGAATTGGGGAAAAAATGCCGCAGGGCCTTAAAACGCGGCCTTAAGTATCACCTGATAATGTCAGGGCTGACATTATAGTCCACTCAGACGCATGTGACCAGGACAGACCTTTAAGATAGCTTTTGTTTTGTAGGATTGCAATGTTTTCGATACACACACACACACTCCTAAACATAACGACACACACAAACACGCACACGGACAGACCGAGACATACACAGATCTGTCAGTGATCCGGCCTTAGATTTCAGTCGAGGTCCTGTTTCCAAATGGACAAGGCCTCTTACTCAGCAGCGTATTAAAAAACAGCCGAGGATTGTGGGTATTGTAGTCCACTCAGTTTTGTATCCAAGTCTTAAATTACAACAAGATGAAAACATCTCATTCGACATCTGCTCTCTATATGACATGGTTCTATACAGAGTACATACATGTCACACAATGCCTTTGTGAGGCAAATGGCCTAAGCAGAACAAATATATCTGGGCTCTACGCTTCATGTCCTTCCAGAAAATTCCATGTTGCTGTGTGTGTGTGTGTGTATGTGTGTGGTGGAGAACGGACAGCGGACAGAGGTTTTAAAAAGTGTGGCGTGCGTCCAAGTGGAGTTGATATAAGCGTATGTTCCCAGCACGTTGGCTCGCTCTGGGAGGCGTGTTTGTTTGGAGCAGCTGGTAGATTGGCTGAGGAACACTAAAGTGTTGCAGGCCAGTAAAGCCAGAAAAGATATAAAACAGCAGCAGATCTCCCCTAGTTCTCTGCTTGAGCAGAGCCTGAGAAGGAAACAAGCGATAGAAAGCACTGGGAGGGGAAAAAAACACACAGTAATGGTGGATCGAAACTCAATCAAGGGATTTTGTTATTTTTCTGTCAGGCCCACAAAGGGTGACGCAAGCCCAGTTCCTGGAAGAACAGCAACAGCAGTTCAGAGGGGCAAAGTGGAGGCAGAAAAGACATAGGAGACATCTGTGAGGGAACATGAACAAACACCAGGTAGGTCACGCATGCTTATCTCGTTCTACTTTGCTGCTCTGACATTGACATCAAGCCAGTTGTTTGCCAAAGGGGTCAATTTGGCATAGTTTTTGTTTTCTTTTTTTGAGTATGCTGTTCTGGGCCCACAGCCTCCGTTTACAGGGTGTGTCCATCACAAACAGCTGCAAAGTCTGTGAAGCAAGTCTGAAAGTGTTAAAATGCTTCTGGATCAATGGAGGGACTCCAGAAAGATGTTCATATACTAGTTGTACTTCATGGCTATAACCCATCGATCTTCCCTCAGATTAACCAATGTGAACGTTATGCTAACACAGTCCATACTCACTACTAAACCAGTAGCATGTACAATCAGCTATGACTTACCATTAGCACGAGACTGCCTCATTATTGGTGGTTTCCATGCAGTTGGATTTTCACAGTCAGATGACTGAGCCTTATGGCAAGATCTTCATTCTCGAATGGCAGTTTTGATCCGCGGACACTGAATTAGCAGTGGTGGAAAGTACCGCTTGTGCTATCCGGTAGGCTGACTGACTGACTCAGATCTCAACTAGTAGGTCTAAAACCACAGTGAAGCACAAGCTTCACACAGCCTGCAGACACGACCTGGAACACTGAGTACATGTAGAAACCTTTCAACAGTCAGCTGTTATTATTGCTGAGGATGCACATGTTTTTTTTATCATGGGGAACATTGCTGTGATTAACTCTTTAGAGTTGCAGTAAAGTGCAGTGTCTTTAAAGGGAAATTATGTCTGTACATATTTTCTAACACAACAAAGACAGAATCTGCAATGGAATCTGCAGCTCAAGTCTTGCATTATAGGGCAGAGTTTGCATTGAAGAGCATCTCTGTCTTTGATGGACCTGCACAGTAGACCACAAAACACCACACTACATACTTCCTGTCCTGTGTGTATGTGTTGAGGGTTTGCAAGTATGGTGAGATATTGGCTTTGACCTACAATAATGAAGACATCTACTGCAACTTTCCTGTTGCTCTGACATGCTGACTAAACCACAATCTGTATAAAGTCTACATTAGAAACAATATTATTTATGGATGGTGGTCTTACATGTGACACATTTGAGTTTTCATAACCAATGAGGTAACACCTTAAACTTTGTATCATAAGACTGACTTAATGACATTACCATGTAATAAGCAGTTTATGGCGGGAACATGTCCTCATCACCATGGTTGGTTACACTCTCATGTTCCCATTGTAGGCCATTTTTATGACAATACTCAGGATTTCTATGTGACATGACTGCCAAGTTAGTTACTTAGGAGTTAAAATAGAATCAAATGTGTCTTAAACCACAGAAAAGGGTCATGCTCCTACCCGCCACAACAAACCTTGCATAAAGCCAGCCTTTATATGAAGTTGTTTGCCATCTTGATGTTTTCTGGGTGCTTCACGCTCTGGCTGTTGCTAATCTTCTCTCCCGATGACCTCCCAATATATATTTATTTCTCTCACCCTGGTCAAGGAAATGACTCCTCACTGAATACTCTTCTTCCATCTCGTCCTTTGTCCAGCTTTTTGTACTTCAGCACCCACGTGTCATTTTTCTTTGACTGGTTTTGTAGTAAGTTCATCTATGTGATTTACAAAACTTGCTGGATCACCACAACTGGAACATCTGCAGCTTTACGATCTTTATCCACGTCCTGGGGAGTGACATCCATCTTCCGGTGATAGTTGTGTCAGAACTTATCATCAGGTCAAATATAATAATCATCGACCACCTCGCCACTTAGTGTGTCTGGAGCGAGCCCCTTACACCCTTCTCGCCACGCGCCCTTTCTGCCGTCACCTCCTCTAACACAACGGTTTTCACTCCCTCCCTCCCTCCATCCCTCCCTGCTGCGTCCATGGGCGGATTATGAACTTTCGGGCCCGTGGGCCCAGATGTATTAAGGGCCCCCCACTTATTGTCGTATATGTGGGAGGGGGGGTTAGGGGGTCCTCCCCCAGAAAACTTTTAATTTGTTTGATGTGATTTCCTGTATTCTGGTGCATTTTGGGGATGGCCAATACTAAATTTAATCAGATTCATAGCCTACATCCTGATTTGTTGATATTGAGGCAATGATTCCATGCAAAGGCTTGGGCTTCAGGGCCCCCTGACCCCTTGGGCCCCTGGGCCTGGGCCCGGTAGGCCCGTGCAGTAATCCATCCCTGGCTGCGTCACACTCCGGTGTGACACTCCGGTGTGACGCAGCAGCAGCGGGCAATCGAGGCCTATAGACAGGCTGCTCGCAGTGCAGCGCAGCAGAGTGGAGCCAACTGTTTGAGAGTTTGAGACATTGTCTGTGATCCCTTCGGGGCAGGTGGGATATCACGCCTCTTTCCACAAACTGCTTCAATCTTGTGTGTGATGCGCCCAAAGCCTGCGACACAAGATGACTGAAACTGAAGGTGATAATCCAAGCCTTTTTGCTATTTCTGGCACCAAGCGGTCAGGGGTAGTGGAGGAAGTAGCAGACACAAGCTGTGATAAAACCACAAATGATGAGGGAAATGAGGGAGTGTCATGTCACCCCTCTGCTCTGCAGTGATTTAATTTGATGTCATATAATGGATGACTGAAGGATAAACTGTAGGGTCACAAATGACTATCCGTTAGCATTCATGGCTTCACAGAGCCCCTACTCTCTTTCCCTCAGGCGACTGCTATATGCAGGCATAACTGTTCAGTAATTTGTGTACATAACAAGGCTAAGCCTTTGTGCATGAATACACCACACACACACACACACACACACACACACTACACATAGACAATTACACACACACACAATTACACACACACACACACACACTACACAGTGTCTTGTAGAACTGGCCCTGTGCCAGGGCTCTGTGCAGTCCTTTGTCACTGTGTATATGGTCGAGGGAGAATGTTCAGGTGGCAGGTGGCTTTAGATACAGGAATAGCTAGAGCATCTGGTGGCTTACAGCTTGGACACATCCCGTTTTCCCCACATCAACAAGGAGGAGAGAGAGGTCCTGGTGAATACAGAGGAAGCAATGAGACTGAACTTGTGTCATTTGTGAGTTGGTGAAGAAGACCTGTGGGTGTCATATTGTAATTTGAGTGATTGTTTTTGTGGAGCAAAAGTATGTAGGTAAAAGTATGACAAACATGTACGGCTTTGGTAATTCTGACCTGCATGTAGATTTGTGCCCAATTTCATAAACAGTATATTGTTATGATTAGTCAGAAATTCCTTTCGACTGAATCAAGTATAGGGAATGGAGAATACCAATGGAATGACCACCATCAGCAGGATTAGCGGACACGTTTAAAACATTCTGTTAATAAATGTCTAATATTTCACTTCTAGCTGTGCATTTAGAGGACAGAGGGATGCTGTCTTAAAACAGCCATGTGCATAGACTAGCCATGGAGGTTTACGCCACAGACTGGCAGCTGGAGCTCCCTTCGCTATGACTAGATTATGCCTCCACCCCCCCTTCCCCCATTCGCTCCCTCTCTCTCTCTCCCTCACTGACTCTTTGCCTCTCTCACTCGCTCCCTCTCTCGTCCTCTCCGTCACTCCCTCCCTCCCCTCCCCTCCCTCCCCTCCCTATGCAGCGCTTGCTTCCACGCGTGCTCCATGGTCGCATCAATCAGCGGCCGCAACAAAGGTGAACCTCTTTCGTCTTGCTCGCTCTCTCCCTCCATCCTCCTGCTTTCTCATTCCACCCATTCCTCCATCATTTCATTTTTCTATCATTTTGCAACCACTCATTCCTTTATTCCCATCGATGCTTTTTCTTTCCCTCAAGCGCTGCTGCAGTCGAGAGCGTGGGAAGGATCATGAAGCGGTTGCATGTGTGTCTCCTATTTTTTGACATTTTTTTTTTCTCTCTCTCCTCTCGCTGCTGCCTCGCGAGTTCATCGATCTGCAGTGCTTTGTGCTGCGCTCTCGTCTGAACGCTAGTGCACTCTCGCTCTCTGCTCATGTCAGCTCTTGGTGCTCGGAGCATCACGTTCGCAATGTGCGACCACACTCGCTAGCCACACGTGTGTGCAACACAAGAGAGTGTCGGGCGCAATGCCTGCACAGCAGACAAAGAGAATGACGCTTGTGTGGACAAGAGAGCGTGAGACAGATGGAAGGCGAGCGAGGGTGTGTGGTTGTGTGTGTGTGTATGTGCACTGTGCTGCTCCATCGTTTTAATTGATCTAGAATTATCCATCAATACAGTCTGTTTTTATATTGTTCTTTGCTAGCTCCGCCACCAGTGCTAACGCGAGACATACCTTGGCATGCGTTACTGATCGCCATTGTTGTTGTTTGCATTCGGTCTGCTTGTGACGTCGCCGCTGATGTCGAACCGTTGGTACGGAGACACAAGTGGCGGGGCTTTTGCGAATCATCTACCCGTTCTTGCACGCTCACGCTCCCTCCTGTGTTGTTCACAGGGAAAATTATTCTCCACTCTTTCTCTCTCTCACTCCTTTTCTCTCTCTCCCTCTCTCTCCATCTCTCCTAAGCCCAAGCTTAATAAAAGTTGCCATTCCCTGTTTTACGGGGTGCAGTCCGCTCCATGTTCATGCTGAAGTCAGACAGCGAGAAGGCGAATGCGGACACAAGCTGCCCAGGCAGGCTATTTTTAAGCAGGCAAGGCAATGCAGGCTGAAGCTGCCGGGGACGGCGCGGTCCACAAGGCGACCCAAGAGAGCAGAACTAACCTAGAAGCCAAAGCCGAACCCGGACACAGGGAAGGACAACAGGACAGTCAGTGGCAGTAGTGAGAGTCAGTTAGAGAGGGATACAGAGAGAGAGAGAGAGAGAGGAAGAGAGTGCATGAAAGTCAGATAGGACGGAAGACAAGCGCTTAGCCTCCGATGAGAGTGCATCTGTGCAACGAACGAGTACTACAAAAAAAAAACGGCCGTGCTTGACTTTCACCTGCAGTTTGCAAAAACGTTTTTTTTTTCTTTGTTTTTTCTCTCTCTGTCTATCCCTTACTGTGATAATAGCACAAAAACTATACAGGAGGGTTACTGCAAGATGGGTCGCTCGTCTCACCCTCTCTACCATCGCGATCTCTGATTTTACAAAGAAAGGTATGTTTTGCATGCTTTTTCGTTTAGAAGGGAAAAGGGACTAATATAATGCATTAAAATGCGATCAGTGTGTATGATGGTGTTTCAGGCTTTTAGGTTCAGAGACAAAACCAGGAGGTAATTTTTTCGCTCACTGTTTGACTGGACAGTATCGGTCTGGAGACATAACGGCTCTGAGCGGATCATTTCGTGGTGGATGGTCTGAGAGTGGGGATTTTTTTTTCTTCTTTATTGCTTACTTGCAAACGTAGATGCTCTGCATCGCATTTTCAGGCACAGTGCATCTGGGTGTGGCATATACCTAAAAACGAGAGTGCCATCAAGGGCGAACTGAACAGTTTTACATTGGCTGCTAATGAGACGGGAAATCAGGGGATCGAGTCGATCCATGAGGCACTTATTGAAATCACGCTATTCCCTGTTAGAATGCAATAACAAATGCCAAAGATGGCGACTGAGCAGAAATGCTCTCTCTCTCTCTATCTCTTTCTCTCACATACAAACACGCACACAGACACACAAGCAATGTAGCACTTGCTGTGAGCAAAAACAGCAGTGAAAGTGTACTTCCCTACAAACTGAATACGTACATATGCATCCGCACACAAATGCTAATACGAATACACATGCTATATGCACATACAGTTACACAGACACAAAGACTATCACATCTCTTCACCCCAGCCTGATAGGCTACGTGTGCTCCTAGACACGCCTTCCTATCTTTTTCTCTTCCTCTCCGTCTCTTTCCGTCCACGGCCGGGAGCTGCAAATCCTCGGACGGTGAATCCAGTTGCCTGCGATTCATCTAAAACCTAATAACTGCTGCGCCACAGCATGTTGCCGTGACAACGGAGGCCTGTCAGACAGGGAGGCAGGAGGTTGTTTTTCGCAGCGATCAGATGAGAGTGTCTCCCTCTCACTCTCCCTCTCTCTGTTTCACCCTTCTCTAGTCAGACTGCAACAACTAAAATAAAATATTTATACCCATATCACGTATCCCTCATGATATACATTCAAGCGATGTAGCAGCTATGAATTTAATTCATCTGTTATAGCCGCTAACACACAGGTCCATAATTGAATGCATAATTACAAGCGGCCTCTGGGACATCATGTAGTGCTGCTGAGAATTACCGGTACATGGGTCATGTAAATCATTCCTTCTGCAAGTGGTTTCACTTCTCTCTCTCTCTCTCTGTCGCTCTCTCTGTTTGTTTCGTTCTGAGGGAACCCTCAGGGCAGTAGTCAGTCACAGTGTCGAAAAATTAGCTTGGGCAATCAGCTACTGAGACATGAATGGCAAATGACAACAAATTAAAACTCTGAATTCTAAAATTCTCAAGTTCTCAGCTCTGAAAAGAACAAAAGGACCCCCATTTAAACAGGCAGCCATCTTCCCTCAATCAAATAGTCTTCATTTCAAAATGGCTGCTGCGCTACAATCAACCCTGTAACACCACCACGACATGCTAGAAGCGCATCTATAACAGAGCCACAAGACATACCTACGAAAACCACCACCACCAAGAGCCCAACGCCCCTACAGCTAGACAACAATAACCTATTCGACTAGGTTATTCTCCCTCTGTCCGTACAAAGGGTAGAAGGAGTGAGAAGGCATATGCATTGTCGCTGATAAGTCGGGCAACTGGAAAAATTAGATCTGTTTCCGATGCATGTCAATCAGAGACACTTGGGTGTCCAAACCTGGTCTGCTCAATATACAAACAAGATGTCAGTTAATTTGCTCAATAATCAGAGATTGCACTGAGGTGCATTCCATTTGATAGATAATAGCAAACAGCAGGAGCTCATAATACTGAGAGAGGAGAAAAAGCAAGATGATGACACACTCTTGAGTGTTAAATGTCAGAACCACCGTTATGGTTTCAGTGGAATTATTCAAACACGTGGGCAGTGATCAAATTTTAAGACGCTTGCAGACGTTTTGTGTTGCCTACGCACTTGACCTTGTGCAAGCACTCTAGTTCCAAATAAGGGAAAAGAGAAATCGGCTCTCAGAGGAACTAACGCAAGACGTCGGACATGCTGCTGTGATGCTTCTAACAAAAGGCCAATCTGTGTATAATAACAATCTATGTATGACTTATGAGGAACCCCACAAGGGTTGGGGAGCAGTAATAATAGTCTAATCGCAATGGTATTTATTTACTGTGGCTTGCATGTTAGAAAAAATGGAGATGGAATTGCTGAGTCACAGAGTCAATGTCACCCAGTCGTTACTCTCCTCTACCCTCTAGAATCTAACGTCTAGTAAGAGACAGGAAGTGCTGTGCTCTTGCCTCTGCTTCACTTCAAAAGGCACCACATGAAACTGATGCATCATCACAGAAGCATGGGGAAACAATACACTAAAACAATCCTAAATAGTGCCAACACTTTATGCTGATCTCAGTGTTAGAATTTATCAGTTCTGGTGTAGCCGGTAGTCTTGTAGTTGTTCAGTGTCAGCCTTTTCCATTGAAAGTATACTTTTACAAGTTTTACATGGGTGAGGAGACCTGTACTGTTGCAGCTCTAAAACCCATAGGAGAATTATTAATTTTCAATTAGTTGAATGAATCCATTCATGTACGTACCATACCACCTCTTTTTATATATTACGAATTACATAATGATCCAACTAAAGCCCCGATCACATATACAGCGATTTGCTTGTTGGCCATCGCCTGTCAATTCAAAAGTTAAAATTATTTTAACTAACATAACAATGTTTTGCGTTGCCAATCGTTGTTTCACCTATAATTGCTGAATTAACATTAACATTACATGGTCTCTTGTCGCTAGTCACCATATATGTGAATGTGGCCTCAGCATTACAAATTTCCTTACAGTAAAATGGCCGGAAACAAGCTAAATCATCGGCATGCTTAATTGCAAAAAGAAAAACCTTGCTTATTGTACACATACAGTATGAGCAGGTTGCTGTAGGGCGTAGGATTCAGTGTTCCCGTTAATGTGCCGATGTGTCACACAGCATTCCAGGCCCACTTAGTAAAAAGGAAGTAAGGGGGTGGTGGTCTGTCAAATCTTTACTCATCACTGTTGCTTACTCACTGCCTACACCGCCGCACACACACACACATATACTTACAGAAACATCCTTGGTAATTATATTGATGGGTCAGTGTCTGGCCAAAAGAATGTCCAATTAGAAAAACACAGACCTGATTTAACCTACAGTACAAGGCTTCCCCAGTTAATGTCTCACAAAAGGTCTCTGTTGCCCTCACAGAGAGACTGGGAACCACCACTACACACAATGACTAATTCTGCTTGTTTTTGCTCAGAGGTAGCCTTGGACAGGCCAGGTGTTTACACTGGTGCTTTGAGGACTGGGCATTTTATGCCTGATTCCATCTGCCATGATTTAGCCCGGGAGTCATGCTCTCATAACATTAGCAACCGACAGTGCAGGGATGAGTGGGAGGAAAGTATATGTAAGTCTAGCATGTGTGTGTGTGTCTGCATGTGTCTGTGTCTGCATCTGAGTCTGAAAGGCAAATGAAAAAGCTCTGTATGAAGTATCGGCCTCCTATCTATTGCCATCTTCTATCTATAATGGGAGTTTTACTATAAGGAAAACATAAAATAATTAACTGGACTAGTTATAATACTTTACTTTAGAAAGTTTAGGATTCAAAACAGTGATAATACATTCACAATATTTTCCTATATCTGTTGTCATTCCTGCTCGGATGCAGGAATTTTCACAGCAATATGGAACACTTCAGTGTTGTATTTTTTGGGGCGTGGGGTTGGGAATGCAAAACACGCATTGGGTACTTCAAGAAAAACACAGGCCTTTGTCTTGGCACACCATCAGCCCCTGGCTATGAGTCCTCTGGAGGAGAACGGTGGGCCGTCATATGCACACACACACACACACACACATACTTCCTGTCTCATTTGCCTCCACTGCCATCTAGTGACTCAACTGAGCAAGCTCCCCCACTCACAGATCCCACAGAGCCTGCACAGGGCTTGCTCGGCGTGTCTCGTAATTATTCAGAATCCACATTGTTTTGATCAATTCCATCTGTGGCCTCTTGAAATTGTTTTCTGCTGGTTTTGGTCATGACTCAGATGAAAGAAAGGTCCTCTTTCAAGGGAATTTGAGCAAAAAAGGGACTTCATTTGCAGTTGTGCAGAAATAAACCAGATATTAGAAAAGAAATACTGACTTAATAAACTATAACTTAGCAACTTAATAAAATTCAATTAAGTTTACAAGAAATCACGCTTTGATATGAAATCCTTGTTACATCGTAACACAATTATAATCAGTGTGTACCAATCTGCAATGAAAATAAACCCCCAACATCCTAACTCTGGTTGTCTGCACAACTGAAGTATTTAGCATGCACATCACTCAATAGTATCATTAGCACTACTAAGGCCACGTCATACAAAGGTCAGCAAGTGTGTTTCATTTTATATTACTTATAAATGTTTATTTACAAATTAATTTATTCAATGTAATGCAAACTGACCGTTCGTCTCTGTGTTTTGTGTGTGCAGATGACGGTGGCGTCCCCCAGCACTCGTGGCCTGATGGACAACTCACACTCCCAGTCTGTCCTCAGCAAACTGAGTGAGCAACGTTGCCAGGGTCTGTTCTGTGATGTCACCATTGTGGTGGAGGATGTCAAGTTCCAAGCTCACCGCAACATCCTGGCAGCCACCAGTGGATATTTCCGAAATGCCCTAACGTCACTGGATGTCCGAACACCTGGGCAGGTGCTGGAGCTGATGGACATCAGATCTGAGGTGTTTGGTCACATCCTAAACTTCATATACAATTCTAAGGTGGTATCGATGACCGCAGAAGACACCAAGTTGCTAGTAGCAGCTGGAAGACGGTTAGGGATTCCCTTTCTGGAGAAGCTCACAGAGTCAGACAGGCAGAGTACAGGGGTGACACAAGGCCAAGCTTCCACAAACACAAAACATCAGAAACATCAACAACAAAAGCAACAGAAAACCCAAAAACCCTGCGCTCCAAAGAGAGAAACCCCAAGGCCTGAGGATCCCGAATGTACAAAAGGCCCACGGATAACAAACGCCTTTTCCATCACAGAGGTCGGAGCTGGGAACAACCCCTTCACTCCCCTCGAGCCACGGCATGCAGGGCAGCAATCACCTAGCCTGGGCAACCTCCCAGCTGCCTGCCCTGCCCCAAGCGTGACCGCGGCAGAGAGCGAACCGACCCATGCCCTGTCAGAACATTCGTACGCAGTGAGTCAGGGCCCACACAAGGCCCCGCAACCTGATGAAGCAGGACAGATGAACGACAAGAAAAACAGCAAGCCTACCATTACGCCACCAAAGACACTGACAAGCCGTAACTTTGGCCCCATCAAGAAGCGCCACAGGCTCAACTGCATCCCTACAAAGACCACACCAGCCCCATGCGACACATCAAGCACTCCTGCACAGGTACCTGACAGCTGCCCTGTCCTGCAAAAAGCAGCAGCACCAGATCCTCTAGATACTCCACTGTCCCCCTTATCCACAGATGCTGAAGCTGTAACAAGTCCAGCGCCTGAGTTGATGCCTGTGACTGAGGACACTACCCAGGTAGAAAGAGAGCCACCTACCCTTAGTCCCCAGGAAAAGCCTGACGTACCAACATACCGCTGTGAGTACTGCCCTGAAGTGTTTGGCAACAGAGCGCTCCTTAACATACACACACAGGCCCACAAGAGGAGGTTCGTCAGTCATTTGTGTTGCAAGCACTGTCACAGGAAATTCATGCACCTGAAGAGGTTGCGCAATCACGAGCAAGTGTGCACCAAGGCGGCGAAAGGTCCACCACAACTTGAGCCACAAGACAAAACCTCAGACACCGAAGAGCAAACCGAAGATGTTGCATCCAACATAGATGACTCGTCAGAATCTCTGCCTGCGCTACACCTCGACGATACATTCACCCTTGACCCCACGCTGGAAAGCCCCCTCGCTCCACGGCACATCTTGGAGAGGGTCGAGAAAAGCAAAGGAAGCCAAAGGGCTTACAAATGTAGTGTATGTAAACGAGCCTATGTGACACTTTCTAGTCTGAAGAGGCACGAGAATGTGCACTCGTGGCACAGGGCCTACCCCTGCCATTACTGTAACAAAGTGTTTGCCTTGGCCGAGTACCGAACCAAGCATGAGATCTGGCATACTGGAGAGCGCCGTTACCAGTGCATATTCTGCCTTGAGACCTTCATGACGTACTACATCCTGAAAAACCACCAGAAGTCCTTTCACGGAATTGACCCAAGGTTGGCTGTGAATAAAAAGTCCGCCAATGGAGGCTTCAAGGGAAGCGTTTACCCCATAAAGCTTTACCGGCTACTGCCCATGAAGTTCAGAAAGAAGCGTTACAAGTCATATAGCCACACATACTCTGATGCCGTGGAAGACCAGGGCTTTGGCACTGCGCCAGGTGACTCCTACCCTGCCACTCCGTTTCCCAGTGCTCTCCCGAACAGCCTCGATGGCGTTTGCAACACTCAGTCTTTGTTTTCCATGCCGGTCACTTTCATGGCCACCCCCAAAACAGTGGCGGTCGGGATGCCTCGCGTCAGCTTCGAAAGACCATGTGACCAAGACATGGCGCTCTCTGGACTCTCTGATGGGGAAATGCCGAGCATTCCATCGGAGCAAGCAGAAAGACAAGACGGACTGTCAGACACTGAAGACAACGGGTCACCCTTTGGATACACAACAGAGCTGACAGAAGGAAACAGAGTGACAGAAAATGACGCTATATCTCTGAGAGGTGCGGGAAGCAACAATAATAACATACCGTTCCTCCACCTGAATCCCACCGGTTCCTTGGAAAGTGTGAATAACAGACTAGGTGACTTGTCTGCAGCTGCACACACTATCGAGGCCATGGCTAGCCAGCTGCTTCTTCCCAGTGCAGAAAGTCTGAAACCAGATAAGTCAGTGGGAGGCAAAACTGAGACATACATCGCAAAGCCAGCATGTCCAGGTCCATCCATAGATAGCCATGTTCTACCCCTCTGTCACATTACTGTTAAAATTGGAAATGAAGCAATCATTCGCCGCAAAATCAAAGGCTCAAAGTTATTCCCAAGAAAAAGAAAAAGGAAAAATTGGTGTCAGAGAGAGGGAACAAATGAACCTAGTCCAGTGGAAGACAGCGTTGGAAGTCCAAGCCTTCGTCTAAGGACAGAGGTCACCACGTCCATAGTAGAGACTGATCCATACGATGATCCAGCTGATCCTGAAACTGACAAGTTATGGCGCCCATATTATTCATATAAGCCGAAAAAGAAAGGGAAGAGGTTACGATCAAAACATAGGCGAGAGAAGTCTGTGAGGTATTACACAAGACCCTTATCACCCGAGCCTTCGGAAAACTTTATGGAGCCAGACTACAGTCCCAGAGAGAGCCTCTCATCTGATAACACAGAAATTAGAAGAACCCTCAGAAGCAACAGCCCCAAACAAGCACATGCATGCAGCATCTGCAAGAGCCTGTTCTCCAGCGAGTCCTCGCTTAGAATGCACGCCTTAAGTTGCAACCGGTACATCTGCCGAATGTGTGGCAAGCAAGCTTCCACGGAAGAGGCCCTGAGTCTGGGGAACCCGCTGGCAGACGAGAGCCGGGATTTTGTCTGCAAAAGTTGCATGGAGGACGGCTCCTGTTTCGACGCGAACGCAAGTCGCAGCCAGGGCACGGAGAAGCGCTACCGCTGTTCCTTTTGCCCTCAGCGCTTCCTGTACCTTGCCACAAAAAGGAGCCACGAGAAGAAGCACCAGGAAAAATCCGGAAAAGGCTACAGCTGCCAATACTGTCACAAGGTCTGCAAGACCACCGCTCACCTGGCTCTGCACGAAAAGCGCCACTTCATCAAGACCGAGGAGAGTGATAACGAAGATGGTGAGATGGAGACCAACAGCTCGACCCTGTTGCACAGAACGCTTGCCGTCAACAAGGAGGAAACAAAGCTGGAGCCATGGGAAGGGACTGAGATCTGTGCCCCTGCTCCCGCTAAGGAAGAGGAACCAACAAATGCTGACAGCGAGGGGCATTATCAGGATGAAGATGTCGGAAGTGACTATAAAAACCCTCCTGTGTTGAGTCCCCGCACTGAAAACCCCTTTCTCGTGTCTCTCTCGGAGCTGCAGAAGAAGACAAAACACAAGCGAAGATACATTCTTGACCGTCCCAAAAGCTTCGGCCTAGAGGGGCATAAACAGGCTGCTGTGGGTAACCAAACACAGGGCCAAAAAGGCCATTTGCCCAGTCTCGGAATAAACAGCCGTTCCAGTACCGGGATGGGCTTCTCTTCCTTTCTGACAAAAGACCCTGTCCCCAAGGGACCCACCCATCATGTACCCAAGCATAGCCTATCCAAGGCACAGTGTCGCTTGTGGACAGAAGAACCTTTTTTTCAGGGGCACAAGTAACTTTTAAAAGTGGGAATGTAACTAACAGAGAATAGCTTATGTGATAAACTGTAGGGCAGGACCTGAATGCTTGATTATGTTGCACCTTAGCTGCAGTTATTGAATTCAACTCCGTCATGTTCACTTTGCAACATGGAGGACTTAATAACTAATATCTATGTAAATAGGGTTTTTGTCTTCACTTAAAATAGAACTGGGTAGTTTTTCATGTTTTTACAAAGAGAATCTGTTTTATTTTTCTATGTTTTTATTTGTCTGTATAAGACATGTCTGCATTTCAAGTCACCCCACTCCTTTGATGTAGCCTATGCATTATGCATTAACTGTGCATACTTAGGTGCACTTTGAGCATACAACAGCAATGTTAGCTAATAATGGGACTTATACGTGGAACACATCACATTAGATTTCAATTGCACCAACATGCCACTATTGCACATATCTAAAGGTGTTCTGTTGTTATTTTAATTGAGCTAACCTTTTAAACAATTCACAGCTGCCCTTTTGCCTGAATTAGGATCCATGCAGCATTCTGATTCCAAATGTATCTTTTCAGTTGTGTATTACATTCTTCATTTCCTAAAAAACATAAGCCATAAATAGTTGGGCATCACAAAACACACAAAGACTATGCCATTACTTTCTTCAATAAAGACTAATGTTTCCTGAACTGACTGTGTTTAATACTTGATATATTTTGATACATTATAATTCAGGGCCTCGTCCTGACCAGGTGACCACAGATTATTTTTACAGCTGGGAGCTCCTGACTTTTAATACAGAGAAAGGGAGCGAGAGAGAGAGAGAGAGAGAAAACAGATAAACTAAATACAAAGGCTCTTCTCCCTGCACTCTTCCAGACGACTCTGCCCTGGTTTAAGATTGCTGACTTGTGCAGTCGGAAGTTCCAGCATGCATACTGTCTGTTTATTTCATTTCAGTACTCTCTCTCTCCGTCTCTTTCTGTTTCTCTCTATTGCTCTCTCATTCATTCACTCACACACTTAGAGTCTTTCTGCACCCTCAGGGGTCGGTCCATCTGAGAATCTCATTCCTTTTCCTTCACCGGCCTCCTGCACAATGCAGCATTCACAGACAGCACGTCCCACATGACGGCATTGCCAGATGTTCCCCCCTCCCAGCTACCTCCCAGCCCACCCCTATTCCATATCTAAGACGATCTCCCATCAGCTAAATTCTTTACATGAACCTCCCTGCACTTTGCGTCCCAAGCTCAGGAACACTCCTATGTCCACCCGACCACCCCATCATTCCTTTCCCACTCAGGCAATATCCTACCACCAACATCTGGGTCCTGTCCTGATGTCTAGTCTGAATGTGGAGATAGTAAGCATAGGTACAGAGCAAGTTGGTGGTCCTGTATAAGTAAGTATAAGTATAAGTATATATAATTTTTTGATCCTGTGAGGGAAATTGGGTCTCTGCATTTAACCCAATCGGTGAATTAGTGAAACACAAACAGCACACAGTGAACACACAGTGAGGTGAAGCACACACTAATCCCGGCGCAGTGAGCTGCCTGCTACAACGGCGGCGCTCGGGGAGCAGTGAGGGGTTAGGTGCCTTGCTCAAGGGCACTTCAGCCGCGGCCCACTGGTGTAATGACCTGTAACAGACAGACAGAGAGATAGATAACACAACATTGCACAGTAGTCTACATAGGCCGAGCCTACATACATACACTGCATAATACATACATATATATATAAAAAAAGTAGAATGTATCTTTAAGACCAAGATTATAATTCTGTTTAATGAGCAATTGAGGTGTCCAACCTGCACTGTTAATTTGCATCAGTAACCCCTAGGCGGCTACCATGAGGCTGCCTTTTTCTGCACTTTCTGCACAAGAGAGGGTCTGATAGTGGATCCTGTGTATGCAATTCAGATTTGGTTGAGAGCATATATTTAATTCATATTAATTATTTAGCCTAAACTCATGAACACACATAATTCTGCCACTGAACAGAATCCCAGGGGATAGGCCTATCATAGTTCGAAAATACAAAAGAAAAGACACCTTTAAGACCACTTTAGGGAAAGTTTCTAAACTGTCATACTTGGCAATGGCCTACTACAACTTTTATAATCATGCATTATTATTATAAATGTAAAATGAACCACACCCAGAAAACTATCACTAAATACATAATGGTAAAACACAAAAGCATGTAGACTACAGTAAATGTAATCTAAAATCTAAATCTAAATGTAGACTTTTCACATGCCCAACTAGTTGTTTCTGTAGTAGGCTACTTTGTAGCCATTACGGTCCATTACTGTACTCAGGAATAACTTTCTCTCCTTCAGGCTACTTGCCAGCATCATCTAAGGACTCTCCATGATATAGGCTAGTAGAGACGACATATAATTTTCAGAACCGCTTTAAACTGCATCATATTTATTGCAACATGATAATTAGGCTACAAAGATGTGTAGCAATCTTCTTTAAAGCCAGCCGTCCACCGGACTTCCGTTTGTTGGACTAGTGAGCCGAGAGCCGATTCACACAAATCCTTCGTCTGATGTCAGCGTGTGGCTTCAACCAATCGAGTTCGTAGTGACGCCACGGTGGGCTGGACGTCAGGTTGCATTCATAAACGGATGTGATAGTTAAGTGTTGAATGTACTGTACAGATATAGACAGAACTTGAACCATGGCGGAAGAAGACGACACGAAAATTCGGATTTTACAAAGTCTACGGGGAAAGATCTGTAAGTCCGACGAGCTGCTTGATTGTATTCAAAGTCTGAGAGTAGAGAGGGGCATTAAAAGTGATCGACATACGAAAAAGAGGGGCGCGGTGCGATCAACACACACGCACTCACATACACACAGGGAGCGAGACCCAGTCACTACTTGCTTAACGCTGGAGAAGCGTTGTGAACTGTGCTAGCTAATAACGTTAACGTTACTACATGCGTATGATATAACTCCGTTCCCAATAAACACAGCCTTTGTTACAGCATTACTAACCATGTAATTACATTTGTACTACTATCTTTTTTCAATGATGACACTTTTAAAATGACCACTCAGACAGACATCTGAACGAGCATGCCCCTGTTCCATATAATGCTAGCAAGCCCTCATACAACCTTGCTAACTTGCTAGCCATAGTACGAATCACAACACACGAGATTGCTAACTAAGCTAGCAGAAGCTGCTGCCTAATTATTTGGCAGTTTGTCATTATATTGCAGAAGCTTTCAAATGTGGTGTTACTACTCTATCAGGTTAACGTTACATCATGTAATTGAAATATCGCTGTTCGATATCAATGGTTACTTTGATCAAGCTGCCGCGGCTAGCAAACAGTTGTGTGAATGAATCACACTTACGTGAAATGCGGGCTAGATTGGACTCTCAGTTTTCAACGAAACTTGCGACATACTCGTGGCAGGAAGTTGTGTTATATTCTGAAACTAATAGTGGCCTGTGGATTTCTAATTAATCCCGTAAACTCAAATGACCGATGTGTCAAACCAATTCCTGACAACTCCTGCTGATATTTGGCTAGCTATCGCCACTAAAATGGCTTGATGGTTAACTTGAAGTGTATACTCGAAGCATACTCGAGCAGAGCTGTAAACTAACGTTACATGCTGTTGGTATTGTAGGAAGTGTTGACAATGACGTTACGTTGTTAGATTAACAATTTATTACAATTCAACAGTATGCTATATGCGTCGCTGTGTACAGTGCCGTGTAAACTTTAAACTTCAAAAAAGCGCAATAGTCTAGGCCTACAATAGAATGTATCATGACCACATAACTTGTCAGAATAGCTATCGATAGCTGGGAATATAGACCGTTTTCAGTGTCTCCAGCTACATCGAAAACATCTCCCAGTCGTTTTGGCCAGTGCAAGAATGACTCCGGGTAATTTTGCCTCACACAATTAATAAATGTATTAGATGATAATAAATCATCCTGATGTTAGTTAACGCAAACCCCTATAAGTCTGGTAAAATACTCCCACTATGCCCTCGTTACAGTGAAAAACCCGGGCTGCGCTAAGAACTGTTCTCGCTGTAACACAAAGGATTATTTATCCAGTTTTATCAATGAGAGCTTACAAACAAACCCGCTATCAGACCAGTCCATTAAACAACAGCTCGCATTAAAGGACTATAATAGAGGTGATTCATTTACAGTACAATTCCAGTGGGTTTCCCAAGTGCCTCCTCAACTCACTTCCTACACACCGTGTCTCTGCGCTTCATTTTGGTGAAGCATCACTGCTAATGGCCCTCTAGCTGGGCACTGAAGTAGCTATTAGTTCTCAAGCATATTAATTACATTAACCCAGGTACACAGCTACTGTAATGTCAAAGAGTAATGTCAAATAGGTAGCACCTGTGGTATTTGAGGCTGTGACATCTGTGATTGAAAGCTGAGGGTATAGCACTGACAAGTGTTGGTGTAGTTCAGGTTGAATTAAGTTGATTAATTTCCTATTTTTAAAAGCTGTCTTAAAACCTGAACTGTCTTTAAAGTTGATACATATTAACTGAGATGTGCCGAAATGGTAGTTTGGCTGTTATTGTTACTGCTTGGCAAGTCTTGTGGATTTCTTTTTAAACATACTGTAATATGGTTCAGGGAGAAATCAAATACATCATTGCAGAGATTGGTCTACAGTTGATGGGGCAAATAGTGTTTGCACTGCTAAAGTGAAGAACAAGAAACCATGTGATATCAGCATGGTGTTTGGCATTGGCATGGTTTCTTGTTTCGGAAAATGGACATGCATAGGCCACAAAGAGGTCTTGTCAGAGCCACACATTTTGCAGTTGAAAATTGTTCTGTCCTCCATCTGACTTGGCACATTATTCACTGTTGTTTGTTTTTGTTGGGGCATGTTCCATGCTCATCTTTACACAAACCCTATTTTTATTACTTTGGCCTAGTGCAGAAAGTAAATGCCTGTTTTTAATCCTTTTTTTAAAAAAAAAAAGATTTCACATCTGCAGGCTATTGTTAGTACCTATTTTGATGTAATTTGGTGCCTACTGGTATTAGCTATTTCTTTCCTGAGTGTACCGTCTTATTCTGTGAGTTTTCACCTGAGTGGACTGAGGAGATAAGTGACTGCAGGCTGCTCAGTAAGGGTCAGGACAGGGAGGATTATCCACAGGTGTTCTGAGCCCGGCCATCGGCCCTTTCCCTTCTGCTTAAATGTTCTGTCTGCCACACACCTAACAAATGCCATGGTTATACCACGGACGCAAGGCTGGTTTGATTTGGTCGCCCTTCAATTTCTTTTGCCAGAAGGCTAGATTTTTATTTTATTTTTGCCCTTTGTATTGAGCAGAGCATCTCAGTGTGTAGAGCAGCGAACACAGCCAAAGTTAGTGTGTTATTTGCGCGAACCACTGGCAACGATTCACTGGAAGCACAGCAGAAGAGCGGGCTAACAGGATGTTATGTATGACATGCATGGATTCCTCAGAATGGGGGTGTTGTGAACACAGGGATGGACATTATTTTTCCTTCTTTCGAAAAAAAAAAGAAAAACAATATTTTCTAGGTTCACTGTTTTCTAGGCAAATTAATTTTTGCGTCAGTCCTGCCAAGTCAACCACAAGTTTTGAATGTGCGCATCTGAATAAGGTTTTGACAGGATGCTGGCAGTAACCGTACAGCCACTCAACTGTGAACCAATTTATGAACTGTTTATCCACCATGTGCGCCTGGATGCCGGTTAATTTGTTCGGCCTCCCTTTGCATCCGCTGTTTTTGTTCTTCTGCCATCATTCAGCAATTACAGCAGTATTGTCACTGGAGGCTCAGGCCTGAATGCCTGCAGTCCGCACAAGCTAAAGTCAGATCGCTTTACCGTTGTTGTCTGTTAATGTGAAGATAAGATAAGATCAGATAAACTTTATTAATCGCATGAGAGGAAATTACATTGTTACAACAGCAGCAGAAAAACAAACTGGCAACAGACAACATGTAACCATTGGGCACAAACGAATCAGACAACAATGTAATTTTGCTGACTGATGAGACCTAAATAAGGTATTGAAAATGATGATGTGTTTTACGTGGTAATTCAAAGATGACTAGCTGTCAGACCGAGAGTGAGTAATATTTATGCCATTTTACGAAACTTAAACAGGAAACTAGCATTTTTCAGTTGTGGGGTTGTTAGTGGGTTTATGATTGTGCAAAAGCGACTCAAGTGTTGTTTCTGACGCTCCTATGTTGTTTGGCTGTCAGATGAGCTTGTATATAAGAAATAATAATGTGTAAATCAGGTGTTGTAAGGAAATAACAAGTTACAGGCCCATGATCCCAATCTCTCTTTTTTCTCATTTTAATGCAAGGCTTATAGGTCACCTCCAAAGCATAGCCACATCTATTGTTCATTGACTCTGACAGTGTCTCCTTTACACAAACAGAGCTATTTACATGCTCACGCCAGATGCAGGTGGAACACGCAGGTGTACACAAGTGTGCGCACGTATACGCACACACACACACACACACACACACACACACAAAGTCACACTCACTCATACTCCTCATGTTGACTCCAGATAGTGTTTGTGCCAAATCTACAGGTGTCAAGCTGGGCATAGAGTAAGGGGTTTCAGTTAGATGTGAGAGAAACTGTTTTCAGTTACAATTCAAAACAGTTCTTCAAATAGTCACAGAAAAAAAAAACAGTTCTTTATTGTTACTGTATTATTATTATTATTATTATTATTATTATAAACACATTGGTGAACAGGACATTTGTAAGCTATATTCAGTTATTCAATCTAAAAAGTTAAGTATACAAAATAGCCTATAGCCTAATGTAATGTAATGTTGGAAGTGGAATTGTAGTATTCCCAGAATCTCTTCAATTTTAAAAATGCCAATATCGCTCGGCAACTGAATGTCATTGTAATATTGAGGTCTCAAATTCACACCCCTAGTTTCAGTGCTACGCTACGCATCAATGAGCTGTGAGGAAACTCTCGCATTTAGAGGAACTACCACCACGGGCTTCTAAACCTCTTACGAAACAGGCCTGTTCCTCTTGCTACTGATAGAGGTCCTTGCTCACTCTCTCTCTCCCTTCCTCCTTCTCATTCTCTCTCTCTCTCTATCTCTCTCTTCCTCCCTGTCCCGTTCTCTTGTCTCCCTCTTTTTCCAGCACAACGGAAAAGCAACAATGTATGTAGGGTTTTCAGTTTAGACTCGCTTCACATGCTCTTTATGAGTTTTACCACCCCTGGCGAGCCAGTGTACAAATTAGACTAAGAATTAGAGATGCACCGATATGGAATTTTAGGGCCGATAGCGATAACCAATATTTATTGGTTTGTTGTAGAGATGCACCGATATGGAATTTTAGGGCCGATAACGATAACCGATATTTATTGGTTTGTTGTGGCCGATACCGATACGATAACCGATAATATTACTCTTGAAAATTGATTTGGGGAAAGCATTTAATAAGCATAATTTTATTGCAGTAATTTTACCTACCTCCAAATGATGGACAGAACTCATAATAGTCCTCAATAGTATGGCAGTCAACAACATAACAGTAGCCTAGCCCTACAGTATGTGTGGCTCCTTTAAGTGAACCTGACGTCAGTGAATTGCGAGTGAGTGGCTAGAGAGTTTGAATAGTTTTCATTTAGGACTAAACGCTCACAAACGGCTCAGCTTGGAATAAGCTACAGTATAGCGAGCAAATCAGAGTTTGTGAGGGAAACTTAGGTTTAGTTTCAACTGCGGGTAACTGAATAAAGCTGCAACTCCTCAGACTGTATCTCATGTCGTCTACTCTGTTGCGCACAACCTGCTGCAGCAGAAATGAAAGGCGTTAGCCCCGAAGGTTTTGATAACTTATTATGATGACCTGTCTGGAACTGAAGCACGAATGGTTAGCATATTTCTAGGTAATAATACAAAACCCAAGCTAAAGTAATGCAAATATAATACTAAAACACAACTTAGAAATAGGCCTACTTATGTACTCGTCCCACTAACAAGTTTGTTTATTTGTTTCCCCGACCAGCGCGGTAAAGTGCAAACACACAAGCACAAGATGGCTCTAGATAGGGCTGAGCTCCGCTCTGTTAAGGTTAAATGGCGGATCATTCACGAGAGGATTTTGAGATGCACAGATTCCCAAATGAATGCATATCCACAGATTTTGTTAGTGTGGTGAAATACATTCACACCGCTAACATTATATTGAGGAAAAAGTATAGCCAACCAAGCTCAAGTAGCTCAGTGTAGCAGGACGGACCTTAAGTAGGCCTAAATTAGGACTTTAAAAAATATCGGCGCAAATTATCTGCCAGAATTCTGTTATCGGACCGATATTTCATTTTTTCACTTATCGGCTAATAATATATCGGCCGCCGATATATCGTGCATCCCTACTAAGAATACAAATAAGAAATACTTTATTCATCTCAAAGGAAATTTGACTGTCACAACAACCCAATCCTGTGCAACAAACACAAACATAAAAGGAAAAAAAGTTAAACTTTTAAACACTACCGAGCTCAACTGAGCTATGCTGCTGTGCTGATACTAATGCCATAGTCCAGTTTTGCATGCAATGGATGTGATGCTAGTCTGTTTGTCATGGTATCATCTGGTGGTAGTGTGGTGAGGCATAAACACACTCACCGAAATGTTTTTAAAAAGTAGCTGGTTTCTCTACTCCAGCAGTTTATCATTGCACAGATACTGAAGCCTAAATTGCTGCTGCTTAGTACTCACTGTCCACATCCAGTTCACTAGCATCCATTGTGTGTGTCCTAACAGGCCGCCTCATCTACTCGCAAGAATGAACAGCTTCATGACAAAAGAGCTGCTCTCACTTTTATAGATTGTGAAGAAGTTGACAGGCCTGAAGATCGGTCCAAATTGGTCCTGTACATCTTATTTTGGCTGATGCTGAAACCCGTATAAACACTTTAACTCTGCAATGGTTAGCCCCATTTCCAGTAAAGGCAAGGCCATCTAATTTATGTTTCCTGACACCCATTAAGGGCATTTTCATTATCTGCGGGGGAAAAATCAAAACAAAATTATAAATAGCTTATTGTCAAATCGATGTCCAAATCTTTCCAGCGACAAGGAAAATGTCAGTACAATTCTGTAGCGGCTGACCTATCAGACGAGACGAAGCGCATTCACTTTGACCCTTACTCAAAACGGACATGCTCAATTAAACTGTGCAGCACAACAAATTACTGTTGTCCTGATTTGTTGAACCTAGATGAACACAAACAAATAGGCCTATAGTCCTATGCTGAGGGGGAAAAGGTGTATGCACACACTATGCTGAAGATATGTCGAGATCACTACAAAACGAGAATTGCAGATATATCTGATAGCCTATTTCCTGATTTTTTTCCCCTTTACACATCCATCCTGAGAGTGTTGGTTAAACTTGGTTGGAAGTTCACAATGTGTAATAGTTTTCTGTCTGATAACTGCGAAATAATTTCTGTTAGTGGACCTTCAACAGTCTGTATTCAAATCTCCCCTTAACTGTACACTGTTGCCACAGCATCAGAGCGCTACACTCTCTCTCTCTCTCTCTTTCTCTCTCTCTCTGTCTCTTTCTCTCTCCCTCTCTCATTGACAGATTTCAATGAGGCTACAACCGATGTTGTGTTATGGAGGGTCAGGAACTAGATTTCATGGCGTTAAACAGTTGCTTGTTTGTTAATTAGCTAACATTGTGCAAAAGGGTGTTGTGTCCAGTCTTGGATGTGGGCCGAATATAAATGGCATGTAACCTTTAACCTCTGTCATTTGACAGGCATTTCCAGAGTGACATGGCAGGGCCTGAGGAGCACTGCTCCGCACAGTGCTGTTCTGTGTGGTTCTGCACTGTGCTATGCCGTGTTGTTCTGCATTTTGCTGTCCAGTGTTTTACACTGGGCTGTTCTGGGTTCCGCGCTGTCCTGTTCTGTGTTCCGTGTTCTGTGTTGTGCGTGGTGTGGGGAGGGCAGGAGGCTGTAGCAGTTGGCAGGTCAGGCGAGCGGAAGCTTAGCGGCAGCTCAGGATTTCCTATAGTTTTCCCAGCCACCTCTCCGGGATTACGCATATTAATAGCTCTTTAAAGAGCTGAGCTGTATACCTGCTTTAACACACACACACACACACACACAAACACACACACACACACACACACACACATGCACACACAGTACCATAGACACAGGCTACAGTCAAGCATGCACGCACATATGCATTCCCCTATATCCATGCTAATGGATTAGCACAGACTTATATACCAAAGATATACACAACACACATACACACACACACACACACACACACACACAGGTAGTGTGATAATGGTAGTTGTAAATTGACCAACTGTGTATAAATGTCATAATAAAGTAGTCATAAAGTCATTTGCTTTAGTCATAGATGGGGATGAGCAATCAGTCAGCATGAGCAGTCTTGTTGGCAGGGCTCCCGTTGTTATTTCTGTTGGTTTTGCAGAGGTAACACCAGGTGAGTACAGGTGCTTGGAGTTCAGTCCGTGGCGAGAGGAAATGAATCATCGGCCGCTATTAATTAGGTTTCTTTTCCTGCTTCAGAGGAGCGACCTGTCTGTGCAGGTCGCTCTGGTAACAAGATAGACAGTCAGACAAATATGAAGATGGAGGCGAAGAGCTAAAGTGCTCATGGCTCACAATCACACACACACACACACACACACACACACACTACAATCATCTCCTGCAGGCACAGATTTTCTGTCACTTATACATTCTCCCTCTAACGTTCTCATATACATGCACACATACACACGCACGTACACATGCACACACACACAAACACACACACACACACACACAAACACATGCACACACACATTCTTTCTGTCTCTCTCACACATTCACACGAAAACATACTTACACAAACTCCCCTTAGCTGGCCTCACTCCCACACACACACACACACACACACACACACACACACACACACACACACAAGCCATTCACACCCACTTATGCGGCCCATTCATGAATTCTACTCTGCTGCGTAGGCTCCTGGTTAAGCTCTGGCCATCCCTCTGAATGACCCAGCCAGCTGACACAAGAAAAGAAGAGCATGTGCCGACTACATCCCCTCTCTCCCTCTCTCTCTCTCTCTCTCTCTCTCTCTCTCTCTCTCTCTCTCTCTCTCTCTCTCTCTCTCTCTCTCTCTCTCTCTCTCTCTCTCTCTCTCTCTCTCTCGCTTAGTTTCTCAGCCCACATGAACTGCTCCCTTGTCTCAGATCTTTCTTCAGTGTTGCCTGACTAAAGAAATAGTGTCGCTTGAATACAGAAAACAGTTGAGGAAGGCATGCATTAAGGCTGCATAATATTATTGCATTATTTTGCAATCACATTGCAGGACATGCAATAAAGTATGGTTTGCGCTCAAAGAAATCTCCTCAATCATTCTAGCTCAGGAGTCTTTTTTCCCTTCAAGAACTGCTACTTGGACAAAATAAGCATGGCTGAGAGCCACCAACATTTTGTAGGCTATTAGTAGCATGTATTCACATAGCTGATCTCCACCTAAAACAACTGAATAAGCTTTGTATAAGTTTTAAGGTTCCTTTCGCCTTTACATTCTCTGTTTGTAGCCTGTGAGTTTACTTTGATAGAAATTGTAACAGGTTTACCAGGTGACTTTGTTATCAGTTTTATGAAGATTTTCCTTAAACCTTTTGGAGAGCTTCTCAGAAACAGATGAGCAGCTACAGGTAGCTTATGAGCTACCAGAGAGACCCCTGTTTTTTGTTATTCAAGTCATCTGGTGAGAAAAGATGGTCAGGGTTTTTTCCAGTATGACACAGCCCTTGTGTGCATGTTTAAAGCTATAACATTTAGCCTTTTGGATTAATCAATTAGCTGTCGACTGTTAAATTAACGACCGGCTTGTATCATAATCAATGAATCAGGTACTATACCTTCTTATTTTTTTAAGGAAAAAAAACAAACATCCTCCAATTCCAGTTATTTACATTTGAATATTTTCTGGTTTCTTGTATTGTCCTTGATTTTGGGAGTTTGAACTAAACAAGATATTGGAAGATGGCATCTTTGGTTTTAGGAAACACCGATCAACATTTTCCACCATTCTGGTGTGTGTGTGTGTTTTTGGGTGGGTTCTTATAGAGGAACGATAGAGATACTGAGAAAAAAGAGATAAAGAGAGAAATAAAAGAGATGGGAGATGTATGGGGATGTAGTGTGTGAGGTCTCGGGGGCTTGTGCTAGCTCTGTTCTGGGTGTCGTTTGCTTGCAACATGTGGCTGTGGTCTGCCTTTACTTCCGTTACTAAGCAGACTATACACAGCACCGCACTTGACGGTGCACCTGTGTGTGTGTGTGTGTGTGTGTGTGTGTGTAGGAGAGAGTGATGGGGAGGACCCCTAGGGAGGATGAGGAGGCAATTTGTGTGTGTCTGTTTGTGCTTGGGGGGGTTGGGGGGTGGGCGGGGCGACTGCAGTGTGGTGTTATTCTCTTCTCTATACCTCTTCTCCTCGTCCCTGGAGAATCATGAAGAACTCACAGGTCCCCTTGGAGGCTGGGTGCTCTTCCTGTGTGTGTGTGTGTGTGTGTGTGTGCGTGCGGGCGTGTGTACGTGTGTGTGTGTGCACCAAATGTTTGTCTATCCGAGCACATGCCTGAGTAGAAAACAGCAAGACACCGCTGGCAGGACGTTCTGGGTGACCACCACTGCCGCCTGTCTTTAGGGTCTGTGTGGCACAAAAGGACAAGAGGCTCTCCATGCGCTTCCCTGTTTGAACTCGCAGAGATGTTCTACAGGATGAACACACATATTCTAGTGTGTGTGTGTGTGTTTGTGTCGTGTCAGGCAAGAGGGAGGGAGCGTTGCTTGGTGTCTAAATGTGGTTCCTGGACCTCCGAGACCTATACATCCAGGAAAAATAATCCCAGTTGAGGGATGAGCATGAAAGTGTGTCACGTTTCATCGAGGAGATGAAACCACCAGGATTAGATTTGTGTGTGTGTGTGTGTGTGTGTTTGTGTGTGTGTTTGTGTGTGTGTGTGTGTGTTTGGGAGTGTGTGTGAGAAAAAGAGAGATTATTTTGATGTACAGAGACATCTGCGTACTGCCATCACAGTCTAGTATTTTGCTCTCTGTGGTGTTTTTGAAAGAGGCTTTTCTCTCCTTATTTTTCTCACTCCCCCTCACTTTCTCTCTCTCTCCCTCTCTTTCTCTCACTCTCTCTCTCTCTCTCTGTGTTGTTAAGAGTGCAGGCTTGTGAATCAGAGCGGTGCTGGAAGGCAGGGGTGTTCTGGGAGGAAGTTAGCGCTCCGCGCCTGAAACCACATCTTATAGCAGCGAGCCTCCGAAGCGAGGACCGCATCCGCCTTCGCCACGCCATGCTCCACCGCGGCCGCCTGCCCCTCCGTCCGCCCAGTCTCTCTGACGCTAGCACAACTCGGCCTTGCGCTTGCTTAACTTCCCTCACCCAGTGCCAAACGGCAAAAGGAACCCGAGTCATCCCTAGTCTCAGAGGCACTGTTGCTGAACTGGGCTGAGGTTTAGGCCAAACAGCAGAGCACTGCACTGCCACTGACAAACACATTTGTAGACTCCGTTTTGTGATTGAAGTGGCTCTTAAATTTCATTGCTTTGATATTCACAAATGTAATTCTCACTGACACAAAGGAAATTATGCAGTTGTGTAGGCTACATTTTGTCTCAATAGGAGACAACATATCCTGATAAAGCAACAAGCCAATTCATGTAGGTGGACAGGAATTATTGGAGTGGGCAAGTGGCCATGGACAAGATGAACTCTAAATGTTCTTCAGCTTGATTACTATCAGTCTGACCATACGTGAAATGTGTGTTTATTTATTCGATGGTCTTTGTTGATCTGGGGGGGTTGGTCTTGTGACTTTCTGAATGTAAACAGGATTTCACCATCATAATTCACAACGACAAGCAGTATATCACACACACAGACATACACATCCTGCAGTGTTGGAAGTGACTAATATGTTGTTTGTTGAGAGAAATAGTGCTCTGTGTTACTGTTGCATGCACACTGTCGTCAGGACCACAGCATCATGGCATTCTCCACACTGCCAGCTATCACCATATTGTGTGTGTGTGCGTGTGTGTGTGTGTGTGTGTGTGCGTGTGTGTGTGTGCGTGCGTGTGCATGTGTGTTTGTGTGTGTGTGTGTGCGTGCGTGTGCATGTGTGTTTGTGTGTGTACATGTGTGTGAGAGAGAGAAAGAGAGTGTGTGTGTGTTTGTTTGTGTCTCAATCATTGCTATAGGAAACGATGCAAATACCACAGAAAGATGACAGTGCCTTAGCACACAGATCCAGTCTGATCCCTTGCAAATGACTATGTGGACAGTCAAGATTGGATTTGAACAATGGGATTAGGGAAGCAAACTGGAATTGTCTTCAATGTGAACATAGTCTAATAAGATACTAAGCCAAAGGTGCCATGCCAATAGACACTGTGTGATAAAAAAACATTAGGTCACATAGGAAATAGTCTCCAATGCTTGACCAAAGTCGCCTTCATCACTAATGACACCAAAGATATAGGCCTAGGCTATACTTTTTGGTTAATGAGATCTTGGTGGTTTGTGTATGGTGAATATCTCAAGAAACACTTTGAAATATGTTAGCTGTTGTATAGCAATGTGAAAATGTGCCATTATACTGGATATGTGGTTGCAAGACTGTAGTCTCACAGATTAAAAGAAACCTTCAATAAAAAATCTCCATTGAAGAAAGTTTTTAGTCCAGAACTAAAATTAATCTATGTGCAGAAAAATGGATTATGATACTCAAAGGCTCAAGATTGCATTTGTATCTATAACATACACAACTGAATGGCCTGAATGGGCTGAAACAATTCATAACATCTAAACCAAAAACTCATCAACATCATGGTCCTACCTAAGGCCACGGTAAATAAAATAAAAAAAATCCTTTTACATAAAATGTAAATATACAAAAAGCACTTAGCGCTTTATAGACTGTTGTGTCAAGTGGCATTGAGAGCTATTCATGCTGTTTGTTTGTGGTGGTAGTTACCATTGAGAGAGTTGCAGGAAGTGAAGGCTTGCCTGTTTTTGCTGTGTTCACATGTGATCGCCTGCTGCAGAGCACCATGCCTGTCTGACTGACCTCAGTGTTCTGACCTTCACCAGGTCAGGTCACCAGGTAGAGGATTACAGTTCCACGAAGTCAGTGGAGAGAGGGTTGAGGTTACATGCTGCACAGTAGTGACAGGCTACCTAGCCTAGCATCCATGCCTTCTGCATTTAGTAGTTAACTACTAAGTAGTGGGAATGTGGTTATGTGACATGTGTCCCGGTTGATCCGGAAAGGAAGGTCATCTAGTGATGTTATGTTATAAGCCCAGTGTGGGGCAGTGAAGTCAGTCAGTGCTGGTCTGGTATGGGGCTGGACTCGGCTGCCAGAAGCAGCAGGGCTCACCTGTGAAACTACTTTACCACTAAATCAGCATTGCAGATGTGGCCTGTAAATGGCTGCCTTTGAGTGAAGCCATGACTTGAAGTTGAGATCTTGTCATATTTTTGTCCTAGCACCACTATAGGGCCGTGCCATGAATTCCAACGATAATAAAAACAACATAATTAAAATATAACGATTGTTTATGTTGCATTCCGTTTTACAACAATGCTCTCGTTTTGTCTTGAGTTGTAAGTCCAGCACACACCTTTTGCTTTACAGTGGTAACTGTTGTATACATTATCTTTTTTTGCATGTGTTATTATTTGTTTTTCAGTTGAATTATTTAATATAATATTTAAAATGGATTTTAATTCACTGTTAAGTTTCTAAAAATGGATGGATGATGTTTCCAAAATCATTGAGTATGAGCAATCATCGTGTTAATAAATCGTGATCTCAATATCGACCAAAATACTGATTATGGTTTTTGCCATTTCAAGCAGCCCCAGCACTGCATACTGTTTTCTGATAATAAGCAGCATTTTCTAGTTTTTGCAGCCAACCAGCCAATAATCTATGAGCACCATAGTGTGTCCAGTAGCTAATTTGTTTGTTGCTTGTAAAATCTCACATATCATTTGCATCTTTTGCAACATTTCAGGTGGTTTCTTTACAGCTTTGTATTGATGTTAGTGGATGAATGATGACAAGACAATATCTGTATGACAGTAATATATGTAC
>NW_027468598.1:13747191-13834691 GCF_046254945.1 Alosa pseudoharengus | reverse complement strand
CCGCCATCTGCCAAATACAGGTTAATTTGTGTACTGGCAGGTGAATTTGGTCAACCTAACCAGCCACTATGGCAGGTAATACTGTAGATAGAGCTAGCATTCAACAATTATTGAATGAGCCGGTCAAATTTGTATAGGCGCTGACAGTTCAAAATTAGAAAGATTATATAAGACTAAATAAGATTAAATCTTATATCCTATAAGATTAAATCACGCTGTAATTCCTGAAGCTTAGTAGGCCATACTGTTTCAGTGTTGGATGGGGTAATGTATGAGAATGGGGTTATGAATGGTCACATAACTTAACAGGTAAGCAAATTAGTTTGTGTTAGTCTGGGGTACGCTGATGTGAAGTTTCCTACAATAACTAGTAGGTTACCGTCTCCCCCGCAGTATTGGCACTAGGTGCCAGTGTTGCGCGGGTTTGGTCACAAGTGGCCCGCGTTCGCCCGATATTTTAATCAACCCGACCGCAACTCGGACCGCGAATATTAATTAGGACAAAATTATACCCGACCCGCGATTCGACCCGCTTATTTACAAAATGTGTGCTTTTGGTTATAGCCTGCATGCAGTGTTACAGTAGGCCATTTCTGTAAAACAAACGAATTTATTTGCGAAACTTTATGCAGTAGAACTACACGCAGTAGGCATGCAGGACATAATGTTTGCGCAGGAGAGAGAATGAGAATAAGAGCGCAAGCACTCACGCAACCACCAAGGATTAGAACACTAGGATAAGATTTGAAGGCCATGGACATACATCTTTCTTTCGAAAACAGAAATGGTGAGGCAAGGTAGGCAAGACAGATACATTGCTGGTCAAAACGTTAGCGTAAGAACTGGTTTATAATGCTGAATGAAGCACAAAGCTTTACTAAAGCACGTCCACTGTTTAAAGTCACAAACACAACGAACTAAGGTAACTTTTATGCATGCGCGAACCTATACATACCGGTAGATATGGCTGTGTAGTCTGTGCCATAACATTTATTCCTGCAGGCTGCCCGTTTTGGCTGTCATACTTTTAAATGGCTTCACAAGAAGTAGGCCTAGACCATAACTTGTACTAATGTCATCTTCTTTAACAACTTTTCCCAATATTTCCCAAAGCCTATATCGCTTTTCCTGAAGGGGTGTCTTTATTATTTTAACTCGCGTCTTGCTTGTTGCTACTGTTGACTTTACTGTATTGATCCTTTACTGTATTGATGCTAGCCTTCTCGTGATATTTTAAGTAGGCCTATTTGTAGAAAATATATCTTAAATTAATTTTAACTGACCCACCCGCAAATGACCCGAATATCATTAAAATATTTTGTTTATGACTCATAACCGACCGCTTAATTTCGGGCAGACCGCGCAACACTATTAAGTGCTGCGTTTCAATTTTTACCATTAAGGAGCTGCTACTATGCTCTCATGTGTCACTGCTATGCTTATTTCAGGATAACCATGATCATTTTGGTCACTATAATCGTGATGTAAAATGTTCATGTCGTTGCATCTGTGGTGGCAGGTAAAAAAGTTGAGTAGCTGGTAGATTTTGGAATCCACCAGCCACAGTGGCAGGTGGACAAAACATTTTATTTCCATCCCTGAAAGCTAACCATTGTAATAGTAAATGCTGTCACACTTTTTGAAACTATTTCAGCTTGTGCAGGCCTATTAGTCCTTTCTGAACATATTGAACACATTTTTAAAAATATTGCGATAATACCGAAAACCGTGATAATTTTGGTCACTATAACCGTGAGGTTAAATTTTCATATTGTTACATCTCTACATGTCATTAACATCCCTCTGCTTTTTTCTCTTATCCCTCTCTCTCTCTCTCTCTCTCTCTCTCTCTCTCTCTCTCATTCTCTCTCGTAGGGGAAGGTGCATTTGGAGATGAGGCTGAATGAGCTGATAACAGAGAATGGTTCGCTCGGTCAGCAGTTGTCAGTTCGGTAAGCGACACATCTAGATAGATAGATATATACTTTATTGATCCCCTAGGGGTAATTCAAGGTCCCGGTAACTGAAGACATCACACACAACATACACTACAACATAAACAGGATGATAAAAAATAACTTCACATTAAATTCACATTACTAATAAGGACAGTAAAAGATACTAAATCAAGGATCCACATGAATGTACTTAGGGTGTATAATTATGAGGCACTTACAGTAACAGGGCAGGGACTGACCCTGTGTTTTAGTATGCAGTGGTAAGGTGCGTTATGAGGTGTGTGTCATGGTGGTAGTGCAAATAAGTCAGCGCAACAGCGCAGTGCAACAGTGCAACAGCGCAGGGATTAAGTCTAGATACCAGCAATAAATATGGACAATATAAGAGACCAGCATTAAATATGGACAATGTAAGATAAAAAAGTAAGCATATTAATATAATAGTAATTTAAGCATAGTAATATAAGCATAGAAAAATAGTAATAGCATAGTAATATAACAGTTATAGTATAATCATATGGGCAATATACGCGGAAAATGAAAAATGTAAACATAGTAATATAAGAATTATAGCAGCAGCGCAAGGATAGGTTGACGTATTCAGATTTGATGTAATAGGGTATCAGCCATTGGTCAAGTATGAAGTTAGACCACAGTCCGGAGGGAGGTGTTGTGCAAGTAGGCTAATATAGCCAGTAAACAGTGTAGACAGTGTCAGCAGTAACACAGTGGGCCATTGGACAGCCAGTACAGTCAGAGGACCTGGAAGTGTAGAGGAAGGTGTAGAGGCAGATAGACTATGCAGAGAAATGTATCTCTCCTCTTCCCTTTAGTGAAGCATTGACGAGTTGTATGGCCCTGGGGACAAATGACTTCTTTAGTCTGTCAGGTCAAGCTCTTCTGCTCTTATGACGGTGCTGTGGAGTGGATGACAGTCATTGTCCAAAATGTTGATCAGTTTGTTGATCAGTTGTGTGTGTACATCTGCATATACAGTAAAGATAGGATAGATATAAGCATTGAAATACGTCAGCATTTATCAGTTGGCTAGTTTATTTCACCAATTAGGTCAAAATTGATCCCTAAAATGATAGAACTGGACTGACCCATTACCATGACAGCAGACACAGTGGAGTGTTCAGTAGTTTAGAGCCAGTTAGCCAGTTAGAGTTCAGATGTAGTTAGTGGCCAGGAGCAGGCTATTCAGTATGCTTTTACCAGTTGGCTCTGCAACAGTTTTGGTGCAGCATGTTTGGTTAAAAGTTAACAGTGTGCCATTGTTCATGAGGCTCTGGACATCCGTGATGTCCCAGGAATGGGAGACAGTGTACAGCTGTCTAACAGCGTGCTGCGGTATGCAGTGGCTCTCCACTGATATTAATTCAGTTACATTTTGGCAGAGGCCTGGCGTCCCTTTTTAAGAACTGCTATTATCCCAAAGTAGCAGGATTAGCAGTAGCAGGAGCTGTTTGAACCTGAGCAGAACCTGAGTCTCTCTTACAGAAAAGCACCTACGCACATGAGCACACATACATGCACAGAGAGAAAGCAAGAGAGAGAAATAGAGAGAGAGAGAGAGAGAGAGAACATGTAAACCCAGAGAGACTTAGAGTGTGGTCCCATCTCCAGAGAGACTATGATGTTGTAGCTATTCTTAATCAGCCTGTCAAAACAGCTCCAGCTCTACTTCCAGCTGTGCTTTTCATGCGTCTGGAGTATCCTTTCGTATCAAGCTCACTGTTTTTGTGTTTGTGCTAAGGTGGTGTGTGTGTGCGTGCGCGTGTGTGTGTGTGCGTGTGTGTGCGCGCGCGCATGTGTGTGCGTTTTATGAATGTGGGCGCATTTGCTCATCCTGTGGCACTTCAAATACAGTCAAATACATACTGAAGGTGTCAAAGTGAATTTGGTCATGTGTTGCTTACGTGTGTACGTATGTGTGTGTGTGTGTGTGTGTGTGTGTGTGTGTGTGTGTGTGTGTGTGTGTGTGTGTGTGTGTGTGTGTGTGTGTGTGTGTGTGTGTGTGTGTGGTGTGAATGCTGACGGTTCTTGTCCCTGCTCATTCAGTGAGCAGTACGAGAGAGATGAGGAAGTGATGGCATCTTGACAGGAAGCTGGCACTCCACTTCCTGTGACCACTGTGGTTTCAGTGCTGTCGTCACGACGACACACACGCAACCCCTGACCCGCTTCACTATTATGTTTGTTTCTCGATTTCCTTTTTTCTCTCTCTCTCTTTCTCTCTCTCTTTCTCTCTCTCTCTCTCTCTCTCTCTGTCTCTCTCTCTCTCTCTTTTCTGTCTTCATCTCTTTCTCTCTCACTCTAGTTCCCCTCGTCTCTTCCACCCTTTATCTTGTCTTTTCTCTCTCTCCCATTCTCCCTCTATCGTCACCTCTCTGAAGAAGTGTGTGTGTGTGTGTGTGTCTGTTTTCGCACCTCCCCACCCATGCGTCTGTTTAGTGTTTTTACCTCCGTGGCTGAGGGAGAAGTGATGTCGTCATGACAGCCCAGCGCCGATCACACCACACACACATACACACTTCCTGCTGCGTGTCTTCCCTCCTCTCTGTCTCTCTCTCTCTCTCTCACTCCCTGACTCGCTCTCTCTCTCTCTCTATCTATCTCACTCCCTGACTCACTCTCTCTCTCTCGCACCCTGATTTCTCACTTGTCTGTATTTACTCCAAAGCACAAACCCTATGAGGCTTCTAATAATAACAAAATCAGTTTCTGTTCTCATCTGCTGATAATGCCATAATAATTATTTAGTCAGACTTTTCACTTCTGTGAGTTGAAACCAATTAACTGTGAATTAACCCTGCTTGGCCATTCCATGTGCACGGCTCTCGTCTTGGCCTACTTGGCCGGAGCTCTTGCGGAAAAGCTTTCCTGCTGACTTGTCAGTTAGCCAGAGCTCGAGGCCAGCACAGGTGATGGGATGGGTCACCTGGGGCGGAGTGAGGACACCTGAACACTTGACTCCTGAGCTCGGGCCTCCAGGGTGGATCGAGGCTCCCGGGTTAAAAGGACTATCCTAGGCTTAGTGCGGCCACAGGAGATCAGGTGGTGACGTTTGACGCTGCAGGCTTGGTATTTCTTCAGGGATGGGAAGCAATGGTCATTCCACAGCCTGAATGGAACCCTGCAGAGAAAAAATATCTCTGTGTGTTACTCTGAAAATTTAAGACAAATAAACATGTCCCTCATTTTTTGATACATTTATTGATACGTTTATGTGACTTTACTTCATACTGTGTTGAATTTGAAGGAGCAAATATACAGCATGTCCTTATGAATTCTCTAACATTGTTAGCTTAGTGTTTGACTATTCTTGTGCTTTGGTTGGAGCTGATGATAGTTCCTGTGACACTGAGTCTAGACAAGTGGACCTGCTGGCATGCTCAAACATGCCCCTCCATGCTGCCATAGAAAAGGGAACTTCCTGTAATGATGTCATAAAGAACACAACCCTGATTGGCTGGCAGACTGACAGGAGCTGGTGTTGGCCTTCAGCATGTCATTGACTGTCTGTCTGTTGTTTCCTTCTTTCTTTCTTTTTCTTTCTTTCTTTCCTTGTTTCCTTCTCTCTTTCTCTTGTCTGTGTAGGATTATCGCGTGCCAGGGCTTGCCTCTAATCAGCGGACAGAACTGCGACCCATATGCCACCGTCGCCCTCGTTGGCCCCGCCAGGTAACACACCACCTGCCAACCTAGACACCGACACCTGCCATCCCATAATAATCTAGCCGGGCCCTCCTGCGGTGGCCATCTGTCGGCCCAGACTTAGGTGTTTCCGCAATCCCATGGTGCACCTGCCTCCACCCAGCTCTCACCCCCAAGGGGAACAACACTGTTACAACACAACAGCATGGGCAGCGGATGTCCATTGTGTTCATTGTGCATCCAGCGTGAAGTAAATGGTGTCTCACGCAGGGGTAGAAGAGCTCTGGCCTACTCTGAACTCTACTACTGAAAAACGCCACTTTATATGTTTCTATTTTTCTATTCACTTGAATGTTATATTCCATAAAGGCAAGGGAAGTTTATTTGTATATCACATTACATACACATTGGCAATTCAAAGTGTTTTACAAAATGCCCACATGAAAGAACAGAGACAAATGAAGAGATTGCAAAAAAAGGTAAAATGCATGAGAACTTTTACAAGAACATACAGAAATAAAAGATTTGCAAGGAAGCGTGCATTAGATCAGCTGAAAGAACATTAAGTTGCTTGCATTTGATCAGTTGAACACAAAGCATACAGTTAAAACAGAGAGAGTTGAACCTTTGGTTAAAGTAAAGGATTCAACAGCACAATCCCCAGTCAACTTCAGACTATCAGGTTTATGAGACCCCATAATCTCCAACTTTTACACAGGAGAATTTTTAATGGTTGTGTAGAAGCGGTGGACAAATGTCTATCTTTAACCTTCATAATCTACATAGTATGTCCTCCATATGCAAGGTTCTTCTGTAGGGACAGGAGTTGTGTTGGTAAAGTGAGAGCGCTCTTCTACGTTCCGGACGACAGAGTAGAGGACAGAAATGAAGAAAATGTGCTGGACGCCCATGGCAAATCAACTGGTCTTTTTCACAGGTCTGACCAGAAGAAAACAAAAGTTAAGAAGAAAACAAGTGACCCCCAGTTTGAGGAGACATTTTACTTCGAGGTATACACACACTGGTGTTGTGTTTATTTCACTCTGTTACTACCATGTGTTCTCTCTCTCTCTCTCTCTCTCTCTCTCTCTTTCTTTCTTTTATTTCAATTCAGTTCATTAAGCTGTATTGTCTTGACTGAAGATACAATGTTGCCAAAGCATTAGTAGTATGTGTAATAGTATACTGTAAGTAGTAGTAGTAGTAGTAAGAATTTCCCTTTCTCCCACTATGTCTATCTGATCTTACATTCTCTTTCTCTCTCTCTCTCTCTCTCAATCACTCACTCACTCACTAACACACACACACATACACACACACTCTCTAGTTCTCACACCTTTTCCATTCCTGTCCAATTGACAGCCTTTATCACATCTTTGGTAGCTGGTGGTAAATGAGTGACCACAGAGCAAACTCAGAGGCTCTGGGTAAACCTGACCTCTGAACTGCTGGATGGCGCTGGGGTCAGGGGTCAACTGTGCTTATAGAGAGTGATCATCATAGCTGATAGCACTTCAGCCTCAACCATATGAGACTCGAATTAGATTTAAATTCTTTGTTTTGAAAACTACATGAAAACACATCATGAAAATACCACTGGAAATAATCTATTTCACTAGTTGAAAACTAGCCTTACAAAGTAATTAAAAAAGAGCTTTAGGCTAACTGGTGTAACCTACTTCCAGTGAATTATGTGATGTGATTATTCTACTTTGACCTTGTTTGTAATTTACCACATCAAGCATTTGGTTAAACTGGAATTTAATTTGGCAATTCAATCCACGGCTTTTACACTGCACGTCCTAATTTGAATTACGAGCAACGTCTAAAGTCAACCTAAAGCTAATTTGATAACGAGGAAAAGGAAAGGAAAAGGAAATTTGCTAATTTAATACCATAAGCAACATCCTACACTCAATCATCGCTGGATCAGATGCATGCAGGTTGCATGTTTCCTTTTAGACGTTTTAGTCTTATATTTATTATGATCTATTTATTTTTATGAGTTATTTTAGTGAACTCTCTTTCGCACAGGAAATAACATCCACTTTCAAATTTCGTTGTACATGTACAATAACAATAAAGATATTCTATTCTATTCTATTCTATTCTATTCTATATCAGCTTCAGCTTTCTATCAGCTTTAGTTCTTACTTTGAACTAAAAAAAGTTTGATTGACTTTGCACTTTGCCTGTCATTTAAATTAGGCCTCTGGGTAGATGTGGTGTCAGACACAAGCCCTTAATTTGTCCCTTGTGGGTTTCTGTAGGTCACACGCTCCAGCAACTACAAGAAGTCGCAGTTCCCGGTGGAAGAGGAGGACATTGAGAAGTTGGCCATCAAGTAAGTCTCCTGAACACCTCTTTCTCTTTGGTAATTTTGCTTCTCTCTCTTTTTCTCTCTTTCCTCTTTTCCCATCTACCTTTTTACTTTCTTTCATTTCTTGACATATCGTGAATGTATATTAAACATGTAGAGATGCAAAAGGTTAACTAATGAACTGCTGCAAAAGACATTATTGTTTCTCTTTTTTTTGGCTCCAAAACGAAGAGTTTGGATTTGCCGATGTCACACCAGACAGGCCTTCTGTAGTAAGCGACAAAAGTGTTGGCCAGAAGGTGACCAGCGCTTCTGGTTGTCATAGCACCCAATAAAATAATGCCCGCACTCTCAACTTGTCCCACGTAGCTAGCGCCCTGGTCGATCCGGCAGGTAAGGCCAGGTGTGTGCCCACGTAGTAGAGACACCATAAACAAGGCAACACCAGTCGCTCGGACGGAGCGTTTTTTGAATGCATGTGGTGCAGTGTGCGTTGAGTTTTGGACTGTGCTGATGGTTTTGAGAGTGGAGTGGAGTGGAGTGGACTGCATGCTTGTGGTAAGGAAGCCCACGGCTGTGCACTGTTGGCTGGGGCTGACCGCACAGGGAGCTGGAGTGGACCCAGGAGGTTTGACTGTTTGCTGTGTATATATTTGTGTTGGGGTTTGGTTTTGTTTGTTTGTTTGGAGTTTTTTTTTTTTCTCACCAAACACGTTTGATGAAGGCTGACCTGGAAAGATTTTGATGTAAAATTTGAGACGAATGATTTAGTTTTTTTTCCCTGCAGCTTTGTTGTGTCTCTGTACACACACTTATGCATGGAACAGAGTAAGAGTGTGTGTGTGTGTGTGTGTGTGTGTGTGTGTGTGTGTGTGTGTGTTTTGTCACACATCTCATCTTATTGTGTTCACTTACATCTTGCTCTTCTCCTCTCCCTCTCGCTATGCCATCTACCGCTTTCTCTCTCTTTCTGTCTCTCTCTTTCTCTCTCTCTCTCTCTCTCTCTCTCTCTCTCTCTGCAGGGTCGATCTGTGGAACAATGGGAATCTGGCACAGGACGTGTTTTTGGGGGAGACGCGGGTGTCACTGAAGATCCTGAAAAATGACCACATCCATCGAGCCTGGTAAGAGCACACACTCCAAATGCACTTGATGTACACACACACACACACATTCATGCATTTCTGGAAAAAAATTAAGAGACCACTGCACTTTTTTCTGATGTCATCCTACGGTTGCTGAGTGACATTCAAATGAGTTGACAGTCATATTCAAATTTGCAAATTTGGTCTAATTTTGAATATCATCATCAACTCATTCAAACTCAGTCTGTATATTGTCAAACATGAGCCCAAAACAATTAATTCCAAATGGACATGCATTTGCAATGGTGTGCACACAGAGACAAGCATGTATAATACCTCAAGACACAGAGAAACGGCCACATGCAGCCCAGCGCTACCAACTACTACAGTGGCAAAACAAATTTGCACAGCATTATGCAACAAGTGTTTGTTTAGTTGGATTGGCGTTAGAAGAAAGCATGCAAGGAGCTTGTATCTGTTACTGCCTGCAAACATAAGCACGCACACATACACATATGCAGAGGAATGCTCAGCCCAGTCAGGTGAAACACGCCGACAACCAGATGGGAAAAGCAGATAGTGACCAGCCACAGAGGATGTGCTGCCCTTATCCAGCCAACCAGAGGCCGGCATGGCCCGGCGGCTGACGTCAGCAGCCCCGCTCACGTCATACTGCCCTGTCACGGTCACCCGGGGCTCCGCTCGCTCGCTCTGCTCGAACACACACCCGTGCCACCTGGCGCGGTTACTCGGGCAGTGACGGGCATGCTCCGCAAGGTGACTTTGGGAAGTGTGGCGAAGAGGACGCCTCTTAGTGGGACCTCATGCATCCTGAACAGCCCCCCAAACTGAAAAAGCTATAGGCCCTACCGTATAGGATTACTCAGACTGTTGCGATAGTTTTAGCCATTTGTCTTCAACAAAGTTCTTTTAGTCTTCTGTATTCGTTTGTCTGTCAATTTAGACATTCTTACATTCTTGTGTATACACTTTGTATGTTGTTAATTGATAACCAAAAATTATTCATTATTATGCATTTCTGATTAACTGGCCATGCTGTTGGCATTGTGCAGGTTTCTATATGCACTCCTGTAGAGAGGCTCCTTAACAGCACTGACCTCCTGCACAGATCAATCTACTGAACACTCACATTTCACATTTCCAGGACTCTCAGGAGAGTGTCTGTCTGTCTGTGTGTGTGTGTGTTGGCTCCATGCAAACTCTCGCCCACGCTTCAGTCCATTCGCCCTCATTCAAAACATGCAGATTAGTATCAGCAGGCTCCCTTATCTCTAAACAGACACACACTTACACGCACGCACACACACACATACACACACACACACATACACACGCACACACACACACACACACACACACACACACACACACACAGACAGACACGCACACAATGTTTACACAACATTGGTGGCAGGACGCCGTGTTCAAAGTGATCTAAGGACAGACGAGATGAGGGCTACGGAAGTGCCACGACTGCAGCGAACAACTTTAAATGCATGCCATGCACACACACACACACACACACACACACACACAGATATGCTCAAACACACACTCATATAGGTGGGGGATTTCCTACAGTAACCGATCAACAACTAAGCCTAATTGACATTACACAGCATGACGTGACATCCAAAGACCATGCACAGTTGACTTGTGGCAGTGGCAGTGCGGATCCGTAAAGGCCCTCCTTTCCTTCCTCGGGATCCATAAAGGTGCATCTTCACAGCACAACAGGCACTACCAGTACCACTGAATGCCTAATCAAAGAATCAAAACTGACAGAAAACACACAGGCACCTTCCTTCCTGTGTTTCGTTGAATTAGGCCCATGACACCTCCAGAAGGCTCAACAGTGGTGTCTGCCGTCCTGGACCCAACCCCCTCCACACTCATGATGGGTTGGGGCACGTTACACAGTGACAAGATTTCACATATCTCTGAGTCAATTCAGGTCATAGCATTACACCAAGAAGTCTGTGAGCACCTCAGCCATAGCCAGTGGTTTTCCTTTTCAGCAGACTCAGGCAGCTCTTATCAGTGATCATCCTTGTAAACTGAAATCTACCAGTGACTGACGTTGCTACAAACCCTCTAACACCTACCCTACTTGGTCTTGTGTGTGCTTGTTAGCCTTGTTACCTTGCTTTTGCTACCAGTTCTGCATATAATTCACATTATGTAAGTCGCTTTGGGTACAGTCATTTCCTGTGTATTAGCCACATTGTGTACAAACCGCAGGACAGTGCAAGTTAAAAAACCAAAACTATATTAATCCCATATTAACTGCCCCTGTATATTAACCTCATAGCTGAAGAAATGTTGCAAAATCAGTGTATAAACTGCAGCTAATAGTTGGGAAATTACGGTAAAAGCGTCTACTAGAAGAATACATGTAAATGTATGCAATGCACACACACCATGTCTGAACTCAAAGTGTCACAACAATACACTGTGGAACTTCTGACATCCACCAGGAGTTTCCAATCCTATGCTTTGCCCCATCTTTGCTTGTCCTGTGGTCACCTGTCTGATCCTCTTGTACAAACAAAGTTGTACTTCAGACGGTGTGAAGCACATTTGTTGCCTTGTGAAATGCACTTTACAACTAAAACTGCCTTGCCTTGTTTTAAGGGTCGTTCACACCAGGACTTCCGTCAATACACTTTAAGGCAGTGCACTGTGTGATGACTCGCGTAGTGCGTGAATTTCAACAGAATAGTGTCGATAGCGACATGGTTTTACTTTGTCATAACATGAACAGTTTATGTTATAACATCCTTGTGCATCTGTAATGTGTGTTTTTCGCCGACGCTGCTCCAGCTTCCTCAACCATGGTTATCACAAGTTTGAAAATGCTCCCTCCTCTTCCACTTAAAGGGAGGGGATCTTGTAGCCAAGATGACGTCCGTTGAGGGCGAAAAGTACCCATCATTCCAAACTCAACTTTTTGACTGTTATGAGTGCACCATTCGGGTACTTGTAGCATACTTCGTTTTGTCGTAACTTTCGGTGTGAATGCACTCGTGCACTCAAATTAGGTATTGTGAGTACAGAAGTAAGCCATTTAAGACACAGTGGTGTCTCCCTCTTTTGTGCTGTAGTCTCACCCCATGCTTTCCAGTTGGCACCAAGAACCAACCCTCTCTCCCATTCTGAATCTTTCCGACAATATCCCTATGCTGCAGTGTGCCCTGTTTCTATTTAATGAAATACGATTAGGAAAGAAGAAGAAATAATCTCATTTGTTGTTAATGGGCTCAGTTATCTTGGAAATTTGAACTCAGGGGTTCGAATGAGCCGATAAGTAGGAATTACGACTTGGGAGACGTTTAAATTGCAAGTTCCTACTTGTTACTGGGAAATATGACTAGGAAATAGACTGGAACGCAGCATTAATATGCTTTTGTGTGTGAGTGTGTGTGTGCGAGTGTATGTCAGAGAGAGCAGGTTGGTGGGTGGATGTGTTTGTGTGAGGATGTTAGGTATAAAGCTGCGGAATATGTTTCGTCATCAACTAGTCACATACTTTAACAGAGGAGGAACCTAATGTTTGGACTCTAAAACCCTTACCCTAAAAGAAAGGAAGTTTATGTGTGTGTGTGTTTGTCTATATACAGTGTGTGTGTGTGTGCGTGCGCGCATATGCACGTGTGTGTGTGTCTGTGTGCAAGCTGGCCTTAACTTGCCCACAGCATAACAGTGTCTGGTCTCTTTCTTTGGTGAGATGAGCTTGTGATAAAGGCTGGTGCGGGTACCTTGTGTCAGCTCCCTAACCTCTTGAATCTGAAATGCAGTTCCTGACGCTCGACGCGCACACTGTTCCTCAAAAACACTCCAAACACCACACATAGGAGACCCATGCAACTCCTGTGTCAGTGGACATGACGCATCTCAGCGAGAGCCTGTTCTTCTATTCTTATCTCAATCTAGTGTGTGCTCTCTTTTTTTAAACTGTTTGTATTTCTTTTAATGTAACACGTGTTCTTACACTGTTTCTGCTGTTCATACATGCGAGTGTTTCTTTTTATCTGCAGTTTTCTGTGTATGTTTGTGGTTGTGTGTGTGTGTGTGTGTGTGTGTGTGTTTTTTTTACACGCCTGCATAGCTGAGCCTGTCGCTCAGAGCTGTGGGTAGCCATCGAGAGAGACGTGCATCCTGGGCCTCCCTGCGCGGTCCTCTTCACCAGACGCACACTTCCAGGAACTGGCTCACATGTCCCCTCCCTCTGTCCCTCTGTCCCCGGCAGGTACCTGCTCCTGCCCAAGGGGAATGGCAACAAGACCAAGGTGGACGACCTGGGCTCGCTGCGGCTCAATGTCACCTACACGGAGGACACGGTGCTGCCCTCTGCCTGCTACGCCCAGCTGCGCACTCTGCTGATGAAGTCGCCCGACGTCAAGGTACAAGCACGCTGCCCTCTGGTGGTCAGATCGTGTCACTGCCGCTCTGTCACCATCGCTTCCCATATCTCTCTTTCTCTCTCTCTCTCTCTCTCTCTCTCTCTTTCTCTCTTCACCCTCTCTCTCTCTTTCACCCTCTCTCTTGCTTTTTCCCCTCCCTCTTTATCTCTGTCTCTCTCCTTTCTCATCTCTTTTGTTTTTTTCTCTGTTTTCACATGACAAGACTAATTGTGAATGTGCAATGGCACTACAACTCCCATGTGTAGGAGCATGTGCCGTATATGAGAATGCTTCCACACCGGGCAGAAGTAACACAGTATGTGTAAGCATTTCCTACCAACATGAAGAGAATTACGTAGTTTATTTATGGAAGGAATAATAAGTGCATGAGTGAACAGAGACCTAACCTGTCCTCTCTTAAATCAAATCAAATTAAATTGAATCATATGATGGCATGAATTAGTGTCATTGTTGCCAAAGCTTGACATATTGGGTTATTGAATTTACATGAACATGATGTAAGATGTAATATTAATGAAATGAAAAAAAAACAATGATTTGAAAAGAAGAAAAAAAAAAAAAAGGGAACTTTAGCAATTTAACAACTAACTGTCTTTCTGTCATTAGCTTTCTCTATGTCAGCCCATGTACAGTGTATGTATGAAAAGTATAAGTCAACTGATGACCTGACCTGAGCCCCCCCCCACCCACCCACACCTCTCTCTCTCTATCAGCCCATCTCTGCATCTGCAGCCCATATCCTGGGTGACGTGTGTCGTGATCAGAACGAGGCCATGCTGCCTGTGGTTCGCCTGCTGCTGCATCACAACCGCCTGCTGCCCTTTGTGTCCGCCATCGCCGAGCTAGAGCTCGAACACACACAGTGAGTGGACACACACACACACACACACACACACACACACACAGGGAGGGGACACACACACACACACACACACACACACACACACACACACAATTCAATTTTCTCAAGGGTGGACTTAAACCTTTACAAGTCAATGCACATACCCTTTCTGCAGTTGAAGATACACATAAACACACACACACACACACACACACACACACACACACACACACACACACACAGGTGCCCCGTCAAGTGCAGTGCTGTGTATGGTCTGCTTAGTAACGGAAGTAAACACACACATACTCATACACACACAAAGCTGCACCTTGCCCAACAAATGGTACATCCTGTTGAAAAGGGCAGGTCATGTGCACACCGTGCCCAAGCTCCTACCCATCTCTTTACCAAACAACAAATCTCTTCTCAAGTGGAAAATAAAACAGGGTAAAATAAAGTGTTAAAGCTGCTTCGCATGCACTGGGGGGCGCTGTGGCGCAAGAGGCTACATCATCAATACCACATTTGGCTCCAGGTGCCCACAGGGACTCTTGTTTGAGTCCAGCCCTCAGTCCAGTCCACAACCCACCTCATCTCTCTAGCTCTCCCACTGGTTTCCTGTCGCTCCACACTGTCCTACTGTCCTATCTGAATACAGACGGAAAGACCAAAAATATATACCTTAATTATTTAATCACTGTAGGTGATTTAACGATTTAAAATATATACCTTCATTATTTAATCACTGTAGGTGATTTAACGATTTAAAATATATACCTTCATTATTTAATCACTGTAGGTGATTTAACGATTTTAATGCATGCAGGTGTTCATGGTTCCTGGGATCAGTGTTCAAAGACAGTTTTTTTTAAAGATTGTCTCTCTCTCTCTCTAACTCCCTCTCTCTCTCTCTCTCTCTCTCTATCCCTCTCTCTCCCTCTCTCTCCCTCTCCCTCTTGTCTTCTCTACCCCTCTCTCCCAGGGAAGCCAACACCATTTTCCGGGGAAACACTCTGGCCACCCGCTGTATTGACGACATGATGAAGATTGTGGGCCGAAGCTACCTGATGGTCACTCTGAAGTCAGTACTGGATGAGGTACCTGTCCATGAACTCCTGTGGCGCTCTGTCTGAGGCACTATAGCCTTTTCATAGCCATGTGTGCTCTGTACAGGACTGCTATATAAAAACAGTCCTATTTATCTCAAATATTATCTTCATTTTCTTCATCTTTATGTGTGTCCTCTTCAGATTTGTGACTCCAATAAGTCGTGTGAGATTGATCCCATCAAGTTAAAAGAGGGCGACAATGTGGAGGCTAACAAGGTAGAGTTACTCCTTCAGATGGAGCGCACCCAGTGGCTTAGAGTAACAGTGGGGCATTTGATGGAAGCTAATCTTCTCCACATGTTAGACCATTGCAGTCTAGTTCATCTGCGACTAACCTAGATGGCCAAGTTTGTGATGTGTTGTGCATATGTTTACATGAGATTGCAGTGGCCGAACCCCAAACCCCAAAACTGCAGGTTGTTGCCTTGCATGGCAGTCGTAAATATAGTTTGTGTGTGTGTGTGTGTGTGTGTGTGTAGGAGAATCTCCAGGGTTATGTCCAGAAGGTCTTCTCCTCCATCACCCAGTCTAGTGCCAGCTGCCCGCCGTTAATGTGTGACGTCTTTAGGTCCCTCCGGCAGATGGCATCCAAACGCTTCCCTGGTGAGTAGCATGAGTGTGTACACACACACACACACACACACACACACACACTCAGACATGTAGACATAAGGGTATTTGCTATATCTAATAGTACTTGGGAAATTCTCCACACACACCTAGATATAACCAGGAATTAGAAACGGTTCAAAGAACGAAAATCAAAACCGTAAAAGAACAAAACATTTGGATGAACGTAGCCGAAAATGGGAACAAAACCATTTTCACCGGAGAGAAAATGCTATTTTCAAGATAACCGGTTTTAGATAACTGTTTCATAACGATATTTATCACTCCAATGAACTTTTCTTTGAATATTGTTCAAAAGTCCATAGGCTTCAGTCAGATTTGATGAATTAGTGTCTCCATGTATAATAGGCTAGGCCTACTAGTTGATAAAAATGATTTTTATATCTAACACTATCTAACTGACGTTTCCAAGTATGTAGCCTAAATTCCTGAAACATTGTGTGAAATAACATAGGCTACCAGAGACACTAGGAAAATATCTAGGCCTAGTATCATGTAGTTGGTAGCACCACACATAGGTTAGGCTTTTACAGGGCTTAAAGCAAGGACATTTTCTGTGCCTGAAGTTAGGCTATCAGACATTTTTGAAGATCTAATATTATATAAACCAATTACCTGCTTTCAAATCTGACCCCACACCTGAATTCAGGCACAGTGTTTTTAACAGTTAGCCTTGATATCTGATGTGCATTGATTTAAGCTTTAAGGCTGTTGGGCAGAAAACAGTTTTGTGCCACCAGCCATAAAACAATTTGTAAAGGCAATATAATTTTTAAAGGAATGTTATTAACCGTTCTTCTATAATGTTCTAACTGGTTACCATTTAGAGGAGTGGCCTTGGAACACTGGAAAGGGAACAAAAAAATAATCTTTTTGCTCAAAACGAACTGAAATGAAAATCATTCTGTTTTCAGTCCCTGGATATACAGTAACACACACACACACACACACAAACAACAGCTACTCTGGCATACACAAACATGTACTTATGTACTTGGATGCTACATATTCTGCTTCAACTTATACACACACACACACACACAACATTAACATGAGCATCCATGTAAACATGGTTTTGATCAGCACTGAAACATGGGAAATGTGTAATGTGGGTAGGTTCACCACTAGATGGAGCCAGTCTTATGGTTGATGACGAGATAAGTCCCTGCATCTCCTGCTCCTTCAGACATTATTGTTTATAACTGTGTTCAACTGACTCTCTCTCTCTCTCCCTCTCTCGCTCACCCCTCATCTCTCTCTACCCCCCCCTCTTCTCTCTCAGCGGACCCTCATGTCCAGTACTCGGCGGTCAGTAGCTTTGTGTTCCTGCGGTTCTTTGCTGTGGCTGTCCTCACTCCACACACGTTTCAGCTGCGGCCTCATCACCCTGTGAGTCCACACTCGTCCCGCCCCACACTCACCCACTGGCCGTAGTGGTGTTATGCGATGTGTGTGTGCTATGACTGTAAACAATTCTGCAGTGCACGCTCACACTGTATATGTGACTCTATGCATAGTATTACTGTTATGAGAGAAATAGCGGTAAGATAAGATAAGACTTTATTTAATCCCACAACAGGGAAATTGGCTATTTGAAAGGAGAGTTCCAGTGATTTCATGAGCCCCCATGTTCATGCCCCCAGAGTGTAGCTGCCTGGCAGCTCTAGCTGTTGGCTGCAGCAAATCGAGCTACGTAGAACCCATTGGTTTAGGGGTGGTTTCTTACCGACAGTACTCGGTGACCTCTAGAGACAGAGATCTATGTGGGAAATCGCTGGAATTCTCCTTTAACTGATGACTGACAGATCATAACATGAATTATACCACTGAATTTCCTATTTTGATGTGCTCTTTAGAGTATCAGTTACAGTAACTTGCACATATTTGCATAACCATGAAGTAGTTCCAGGTTTTTGGAAGTTATTATTGAGTAGTGCCAAGAAAGTGGTGAAACAATAACGATGAGTGAAAATCAGAGAATTTTGAGGTACTTTACTCAAAACATGACACTGACCGATTAAGATTACTAAAATAGTTGGCAATCAGTCAGCTGTTCCTGCAATGGGCTCGTGACCGTGCAATCTGAAGTGGAATCCCAAGTGGAACTCATTTTCATGTGGCAGTGAACATGTGAATGAAAAACAGGCGAGTTCACCGCAGTAGTGAGTGAGTGGAGTGGAACAGACGAGTTAACTAGCGCCAGGAGCATCCCTCAGGAGTGGGAACCCAAGATGGTGGCAGGGGAGCTCTTACACAGGAGGAATGAGCAGAATCCGTGTGTGTGTGTGTGTGTGTGTGTGTGTGTGTGTGTGTGTGTGTGCGTGTGTGGCGGGGAGGAGGGGGTCGAAGGATGGAAGGATGCCCTCTTAAACACCCCCGCTGTAACAGGAGAGAGGCTTCTGCTGTGCTGTAGCTGTACACACACAGCAGAAACTGTACACTACACACACTACTGTAGCTGTGTGTGTGTGTGTGTGTGTGTGTGTGTGTGCTTGTGTGTGTGCTTGCATGCCTGCGTTAATGTATAGGTATGTTTTGCCACAAGTGTACTGTGTGTGTGTGTGTGTGTGTGTGTGTGTGTGTGTGTGTGTGTGTGTGTGTGTGTGTGTGTGTGTGTGTAATTCATTGTGTTGTCCTCCCTCAGGACCCTGAGATCTCCCGCACACTGACCCTCATCTCCAAGACCATACAGACACTGGGCAGCTGGGGCAGCCTGTCAAAAACCAAGCTGGTGAGTGGACATGCCACACTCACACACACACACAGTTATATACACACACACACACACACAGTATACACCCATGCACACACACACACACACACACACACACACGCAGACACACATGCACAAACACACACACACACACACACACACACACACATTGACATACAATATACACCAGTGGTCCCCAAACTTTTTCTTCCGAGGGCCAGCTCACTATGCCTGGCACTAAGAAAGGGCCAGAGACTCGGAGTATATCAGTAATCATAAATAGCTTAGTGCTGTGAACAACAGCAGTCTACCTTAGTTGAATATTCCATTACATTTAATGATACGCTACTGCAATTTAATACCATTGTTAGCTGTGTTTATGTTGCCATCATGCCATATCAGTATAAAATTTAGCTCAAATGAAATAATACTAATAAAGACTTTAGCATTCCCAAAAGGATTAGCAGGGAGTCCCAAAAGTATTTTATTCAAAATGTGTGAACTCTGAACTCTGTGTCTTTGCATACACAGCTCAAATTGTGAACAAGCAATATCCAACAAATAATTTGAAGTTCTATGAGAGTTTTATGAAGTGCTGGCAATAACATCAGAAATCACCTGATGAGAACTTTGTGAACTCTATGAACATTTGAACGAGTGAATAAAGAATAGAAATAATTATCCCAGAAAGTCCCAGAAATATGACTTGAATAGAAGTTAGTTAGTTATTAACAATTAATTGATAAACTTTTAGAATACTTTGAGCACTGATGCAGTCAGCATAGGCCTCTTACATTGTTTGCAGGTAAGCCTACATTTCATTCCGTTTTCGATGGCAAACGCGAAACAGCGCCAAAACAACCACCAGTGGACAAAAAGAGTATTACATGTGTACTCGCCATAGATAATGAATGGGGGAAATTACGGAGGTCATAGTTTGACGATGTCGTACTCCCGTGCGGGCCAGATGCTATATACCACGGACATGTTTTGGGGGGCCACCCAAAATGAGGTGGCGGGCCGTATTCGGCCCGTGGGCCATAATTTGGGGACCACTGGTATACACCCATGCACACACACACACAACACACACACACATTGACATATTATATACACCTATGCACACGCATTGACATACAGTATACACACACACACACACACACACACACACACACACACACATTGACATATAGTATACATCCGTGCACACACACACACACACGGACTACTGCTGTTAACGCTATAACACAATCCAGTAGAAGTGAAAACAATGTGCTTCGATAGAAGACCGAATGCGACTGGCTGAGAGAAGAATCACAGTAATCCCTGTGAACTCGGCACAACGCCGTTCAAACTGATTTTTCCTGGAATCACAGCTGCATTTTAAAGTTACACACACACACATACACACACACACACACATACAGTACACACCAATGCACACTCACACACATACATATACACCCCCTCACACAGCCATTTCAATTCTTGATAAGTAGGATATACATTGTGACAAGATATGCCAATTTAGTTTAAAACCACAGCAGCAAAAGTATAATGTGCACATCAGGATCAAATGCACTATCCATGACAGACAGAGAAGCCAGCCAAGTACATACAAATACAAGCATGGATGTGCATGCACACACACATACAGATCCACATAAACATAAATGCATATGTTTAGAAAAAGAGGATTTGACTTAGTCACACTATTTGCCACACTGTTATAGTTAGCCACCACAGATCAGTATGCATGCCCTTGTCACATATGTTTGGTTCACATACAGTTAAGAACAAAATTATTCATACCCCTGGCAAATATTGATGTAATGTTGATTTTCTCTTGACCAATATGTTTGTTCTGACTGAAAAATAATCAGTGGAAACATCTTTATTTGCATTCACAGCACTCAAAATGGTTCTTGTAATACCTACCAAGCCTCTCCATGTCTCCACAATGATTCTAGACCGCATCTTTTTAGCAGCAATCCAGGTTTTGAGGCAGGAACGATTCTTTGCCATCACACTGGCATTGTACTCACTTTTTTGACGGATTGAGGTCTGGACTCTGGCTGGGTCACTCTAAAATGTTGACATTGTTTTCAGTTAATCATGTCTTGTCTTGTTTGGCTGTATGTTTTGGATCATTGTATAGTTTAATAGAAAGGAAAAGATCAGGTAGTGTGCTGAGAGACCTGCCCCAATAGGCGGCATTGAACCATTAAACCACACAATGATCCAAAACATACAGCCAAACAAGATAATAAATGGCTAACAGAGAAAAATATCAACATTTTAGAGAGGCCCAGCCAGAGTCCAGACCTCAATTTGTCAAAAAAGTGAGCACAAGGCCAGAGTGATGGCAAAGAATCATTCCTGCCTCAAAACCTGGATTGCTGCTAAAAAGATGCGGTCTAGAATCATTGTGGATACATGGTAGGTATTATAATAACCATTTTGAGAGCTGTGATGGCAAATACAATTGATTATTTAAAAAGGGTATGAATATATTTTCATAAAAATGTTAAAAATATGAAAACACTTCTTTTTCTGATTCCATGTTTCTACCACATTGTCTAGCAACCTTTTGGCATGTGGCAGTGTCATTTTCAGTCACAACAAACACATTGATAAAGAGAAAATCAACATTAAATCAATATTTGCCAGGGGTATGAATAATTTTGTTCATGTATGTGCACACACAGGTGCAGCAAATGGTCCAAAAAAAGATCACACACACACACACACACACACATGCATGCATGGAAACATGCATGCATGGAAACAAACATAAATAACACCTCTCATTGTTTGGTGTTGGCAGTCTGAGCAGTCATCTATCATGGCAGACATGTCTCATGTTGCAAAGAGGCCGGCTGTTCTAGGAGATTGGGAGAGATGGCGAAGTCAAAGGCTTGGACGCCCTCCACGTCTGCTCACACAGGGTGTTCTCTGTGGGCCCGTCGGCCTGGCTTACTCACTTACTTACTCACATGCTCTCTCCCTCTCTCCCTATCTCTCTCTCTTTCTCTCTGTTTCTCTCTCTCTCTCTCTCTCTCTCTCTCTCTCTCTCCATAGTCGAGCTTCAAGGAGACCTACATGTATGACTTCTTTAAATCATTCCAAGAAGATCAGTGTATAGAGAAAGTGAAAAAGGTAGAACACTGCTTTCTATGTATTTTTTTACCATTATTTATTTGCATTGCACACTGTAAAGCACTTTGCCTTGCACATCAGGATGTGATAGAAATAAAAAATAACTTTGATCTTGACCTAATGTCTTCCCCTCTGTCTGCAGTTCTTAGATGACATCTCCTCCAATGTGAGCAAGGAGTCCAGTGGGCTGGAGGATTCGCTGGTCCTTAAGGAGGGGTAAGTGGCCCAGAGGAGAGCTAAGAAGTCAATGCACATTATTAACATCAATCATTATGTTAGAAACAGGTTATAGATAGCTTTAGGAATAACTGTACAACTGTCTTTGTTTGTGATTGCATGCACTAATGTTTCTCTCTGTGTGTGTGTGTGTGTGTGTGTGTGTGTGTGTGTGTGTGTGTGTGTGTGTGTGTGTGTGTTTAGGGAAGTGCACAAGCGAGCACAGGGAAGGAAGCGGCTGGGAAAGAAGAACTTCAAGAAGCGCTGGCTCCGCGTGACCAACCGGGAGCTGTCCTATCACAAGCATCGAGGTAAAGCAACCCCCCGCCCACCTCACCCCCAGACAGCCAATCAAATTGCTCTCTGGCGTTCCATCATCATGACACTGCATACGACACTGGCCTTCTTCCTCCTGGGCTCAGATGGGAATTTACAACACTCGTCACGGCTACTACTGCATGCTGCTAGCACAAGGAAACATGATGGACAGAACACATCAGTGTTGTGGTTAGGTTAGGATTGGAGGCTAGGGTTAGGTTTGGGGTTGGCAGCAGAGAGAGAAAGAGAGAGAGAGAGAGAGAGAGAGAGAGGGAGAGAGCGCAGGAGAGCAAGCTTAAGTAAACAGCTCCATCACCTAATACTGCTGAGAAAGTCTTGCCTGATGGCACTGTAGTCATTCAGCCATGTGTTTCTCAGTGTGGTCGATAGAGATGACCGGAACTCTGATGGGAGCAGATGGAAGAGAAATAAAAACTGAAAAGAGAGCAATAGGTGAAAAGCGAGAAGCGAGAGGACAGGCCAGCCCACGGGAGAACGTGTTCTGAAATGATACTCGCGGAAACCAAAGGGGCGAGCTCGTTATTTACGATTATTAGCGCAACCCCAGCTCGCATGGACTGCGCTCACTGCCGAGGCGTTAAGCCCAGCTGTGGTTCTGGGCCGCCATTCAGGCCTGCTGGCCCGGGAGAGAAGACAGGCACTGCAGGCTAAACTGGCGGACCTGATTGAAGTGCACACACACAAACACACACAAACACACACACACACACACACACACTGCTAACTGCCTCCTGGCCACGTCGCCTGTAAGTCAATACCTGCCACTGTGGCCAGTAAGATGAGATGACTGACCTATCACTGCTCCCACCTCCAGCAGAAACACACACACAAAAACATATAACACACACTTTCACACAAGACGATTTTCATATACATTGTAATGGGACTTTGAGCCAAAATGGCCACTGCTACGGCCTCATTATGGCTCATTATTGTCCGTTAACCTTGTGGCTTCCCTCCAGCCATGGTATGCTGGCTCCTAGGCGCTCAGGGGCTCCATTACCTCTGAGCTCTTTTTTTACATGACCACGCTCTCATTCTCTCTCTTCTTTCCTTCTTTAATGTTTACAACATGTGCTCTCCTCTCCTTGCCAGTGTTTATGCTCTCTCTCTCTCTCTCGCTATCTACCTCTCTATATCTTTCTCTCCAACGGCCTTCTCTCGCTCTCTCTCCATCACTCCCTCCAACCATTTTTTTGTTGGTGTATTTATTTGGTTATTAATATGACTTTCATTCATGAAAATATTATGGACTAGCCTCTGGTTATTTGACCCCTTGTATGGTGGACACAACACTAGGGTGACTTTAAAATGCAGCTGTGATTCCAGGAAAAATCAGTTTGAACGGCGTTGTGCCGAGTTCACAGGGATTACTGTGATTCTTCTCTCAGCCAGTCGCATTCGGTCTTCTATCGAAGCACATCTTTGTTTTCACTTCTACTGGATTGTGTTATAGTGTTAACAGCAGTACTCCGTGTGTGTGTGTGTGTGTTAAATGTGTTCAAGTGGTGAAAGCTCTGCTTGCACAATGGGTGTGTATCTGTGTGAGAGAGGGAGGGTGTGTGTGTGTGAGAGAGAGGAGGAGAGAGAGAGAGAGAGAGAGAGACAGCACACACCATTATCTTAAGTGATGAATGTTCTGCTTACACAATGTGTGTGTATCTGTATCTGTGCTGTATTTACAGAGAGTGTACAGAATAAATGTGTGTGTGTTTGTTAGTGAGTGTGTGTTCACGCTTCTGTTGCGTGTTTTTGTGTATGCATTCTGCTTCTGCCATGTGCGTGTGTGTGTGTGTGTGTGTGTCTGTGTGTTTTTACAGTCTCTGTGGGTGAGCGTCTCTGTTAAGTGCCTGTGTGTGTTTTAATGAGAGACTGGGGCTGGGTTGAGCTGCAGTGCTTTCCCAGAGAGCTGCACACCAGATTGCCCTCAGCCCCAAACATCATAATGGGGTATTGGGCCAAACCCAATCCTGACCAGAGATGGAGAGATAGACACAAAGAGAGAAAGAGAAAAAGAGAACGAGACACAAAGAGAAAGAGTGAAGGGGGGGAATTCAGGATAGAGTAATCAGCCTTCAGGTTTTCGTCCAAGTTTTCCTTCATGGTCGGAATCCTTCCCCTTTACTCATCCCGCCACACCTGCTCGTTGTTGTGGTCAGTGCCATGTTCCCGGTGACTAGCCTCTCTTATCATATCCCCCGAATCACCCTGACCACGGTGTAGCCTTTCTTCTCTCCGTGTTTAGGGGCTCATCTCTCTCACCGCTGTCGACGCGGTCGTCTTGTCGGGGAGATGGATGGGGCTCAGGTTAGAGTTGAAAGGGATTACTCACTCATGGCTGTCCTCCGAGGGTCTGTTTTGGGTTAGGCTGCTGTTTAAACGCGAGGAGGGGGTATGCGTGGAGCGGGTCTGTCGAGGCCAGATAGGGTGAGTGTTGATATTGGTTGTTGTTTTTATTTCCAGGGAAAGGCCTGAACTGAAGGTTTGAATAAAGAAATAGCCGGGCTATCAACAGCAGGGTTCCCAGTCAGGCAGCTGGGTATTACGCAGCTTTATGTTGAGTATGTTGGGTTCAGCTATAAAACGATAACAGTTTTTTTAACGCACACACACACATCAAACAATGCCATCAATAACCATGTTTCCAATGGGCTGCAATACCTGAGTGAGTGTTTTCCCCTCTTTATTTGCCTTTGATTATGCATGCAAGTTCAGCATGGCGTGTAGGCCAACTCAAAAAGCAAAGCCATCTCAAATAAAAAATAAATAGCTGTGCAAATGAAATCAGTATATTCATAAAAGCACGTGGGTCCCAATTCCACCACAAAGAAATACGAAGGGAGGCTGAAGCCCAAACGGCCGGAGTTGAAAGACTTCAACTGGAGACTGAAAGACTTTGAAGATTGTTAATCTCACTCGAGCCTGCCGAGGACAGGTCAGCAGCCAGCCCGCATCTGAGGCCCACTGCAATGGTCAACAACAAGAAGACATACGTTTACATAGCACTGCAATGAAAAAGGAATCCCACTTCAACCACCCCATATATGTAGCACCCTCCTGGGTGATGCATGACAGTAAAAGAAAAAACACACCCAGTCCTTCTTTGTAGTGGCATGCTAAGAACAGTAGTTGCAGAAGTAGTAGTATGTAGTAGTATGCTAGTAGTACTAGTAGCAGTTGTAGTATGCTAGTGGTGGTAGTAGTAATAGTAGTATGCTAGCAGTAGAAGTAGTAGTAGTAGAGTATGCTAGGGTGCTGCTGCTCTTCACACTCATATTTATGTTGCTTGATGTGTCCTGATCTGGAGTTGCTGGAGCTCTGCTAGGTTCTCTCTGTGTGGTGACCAAGGGCAGACCCATCCTCTAGATGGACCGAGGCTGGACAAGGCTAGTCGACAGGCCCTGGAGATAACGTCCACCAACAGTCAGGGAACATAAACCAAACGCTGACATTCGAAACCCAACGAGAGAGTATGGTTTGGGGGGAGGCGGTGGGGGTCCAGGAAAGGTGAAAAAAGATGTCACGGGTGTTATCACCACGCGGAACGAGCTGTCTCTGACTGTCCACAGTCTCCTGGACTTAATGGCTTCCGACCATGTCAGGCCGTCAGCTCGGCTCGGGACATCTCGCTCAGTCTGCAGTCCGCAGTCACCTCAGCTCCCTCTGTTAGCGGTCAAGGTCTGGCCCTCATCATGGTGTTTTTCTTCTCCCCTCCTCCCCTCCCAGAGCATGGGGGTTTGACTGGGCCGCCAGCTCTACTGCTGTTAATAGCAGCACAGTCAGGGAGAGAGGGAGGAATCCTGGGCAGTGCTGCATTTCTACAATGTTGTAAAACACACCCACACAAACACACACGCAAACACACACACACACATATCTTTGCTGTTCTCACAAGCCAGGCCAAAACACACATGCGGTCATTTAATTGTACACACACACACTTACACGTACATGCGCGGATTGGGGGGTTTACATCCCTCACATTACACCACTTAGACCACTCACCACACAAACAAACACAGGTGTGTACACACACAAACATAAGCACAGGTGTGTACACACACATAAGCACTAATGTGCATCCACTTACAAAGCAGGTGTTTCAATGGAAGCATGGTTTTACTAATTGTTTTTGGATCATGTGCGTGTGTGTGTGTGCGCGTATGCGTATGCGTGTGTGAGCGTGTGTGTGCATGTGGGAGCCCAGACGTTGTATAACCCTCGTGCCACTCCCGCTGTGCTGAGTCTCTCTCTCCCCTGACGAGCCTGCGTGTGGTCTGCGATCTCGGCCAGACCCAACCTAAATGAGGTGCTTTGAGGAGAAGCAGCGCAGAGAGAAAAGGGCCACGACCAGTTGAGTGTTACCAATGCGCAGATTCACCATTTTCCATATTCATTAAGGCTAGTTTTGAAGGCAATATATATATTTATTCATCTTAATTAAGTTTTTTCTTTTTTTTAAAGTGTTGATTTCTATAATGTATGTCTTTCCCACTTTGACATTGAACACATTTATAGACACCGAAAACATAAACATTGACTTTATCCCACACACACACACACACACACTACTAATATGACCTATGTAGTCTATCCCACCTCACCCATAGTTCTATTAAATAGCAGAAACCAGAGCATCACTGCCTTTTGTTTCAGCTGGTCTGGAACAGTTGATCCTGTAAGCAGGGGTGTGTTCTGCTCCTCTCCGCCCCCCTCTAGGGTGTTCATAGCTTACAGGTGTTGAGTGTTGTGTGCCTGTGACGTTTCTGTGCTGGGGATGATCTTAAAGGAAGTCCATGATTAGTGAGAGTGAGGGAATGTCCTGTCTGTCTGTCCACCCCGCCCGGTCTCCTGTGGGGTGACATACACCAACTGACTCAGAGCCATCGCTCGACAGCTCGCCACCGTGACAACGTGAAGACATGAGAAACACACCGTTTACCAGGAGAGGTCCCATGCTTAAGTGTGTGTGAGTGAGTGATTGTGTTGGATATTGTTACCAGTTACAGTTTTTCTCTGCTAAAAGAAAGGCTATGTTGCCCTGAGAGAGAGGGACTGAGAGAATGATGGATAGAGAGAGGTGGGGAGAGAGAGATGAATATATGGATGAGAAGAGTAGGAACTGATGGATAGAGAGAGAGAGAAAGAGAGACTTGACTTTTAAAACCCCTTTTATTGAACCCACATCACCACATAAATGCCAGGATCCCATCAGCAATGGAGATCAGACCCTTCTGTGAGAAAAGAGTCATATTGTCTGAAACTTTAAAGAAAGCATACTCAACCCTAACCCTTGACTCCACCAAAGCTTTAAACATGTTAACAATCTGCCCCTCCCCCTCCATCCGATTACCCTTCCATATGGTTAGTTTTATTACCAGCCGATTACCCTTCCATATGGTTAGTTAATTCATGAAGGTGCACAGTTCCTTTTTGTTTTTTGTGTGTTTGACCCCAAAGATGAACAGTTGTTTTGAAAAAGTGAACCCCAACCTTTGCAACACTCCCTCCAACAGCTGAGAGAGAGAAAGAGAGAGAGAGAGAAAGAGAGTGAGAGAATGAGAATGAGAGGAAGGCATAGTGGTGAGGATGAACTGACAAACTTAAGTGCGTGAGAACAGTGAAGTTTTACAAGGACAGAGATGACCAAATCAATATTTTATTATAGTATGTGTGTGTTTGTACATGCCTGTGTTTGTGTGTGTGTGTGTGTGTGTGTGTTTGTTTGGGTGGTGGTGTGGATAGGGAGGGACGTAACCCTTAGTCCCCCAAGTGTCCGCACGCATCTGTGTTTTAATTGTGTTTTGGCCTGGCTTGTGAGAACAGCAAAGATGTGTGCACGTGTGTGTGTGCTTGTGTGCTTGTGTATGTTGGAGCAAAGCAAAGGTGTGTGTGTGTGTGTGTGTGTGTGTGTGTGTGTGTGTGTGTGTGTGTGTGTGTGTGTGTGTGTGTGTGTGTGTGTGTGTGTGCTTGTGTATGTGTGTATGTTGGAGCAAATACACATCTATACATGCGAGTGTGTGAGCCTTGGTTTGAACTGTGTGTGTGTGTGTGTTTGTGTGTGTGTTTTGGCCCTGCTGCTGTGAAAAGCTGAGCTATTTGTCTGAGAGAGGCATCATGTACAGAGAAAGCACTCAGTAAACACGCAGTTGTTTGAGTTGGAGAGCGACACTCAGTCTCTACAGAACAGGCTGTTAGACGGGGGGGTCGTAGGGGATAGGGGTCAAGGGTCACTGTCTGGTGCAAGCACTTCACTATTAAAAAGGCCATCTAGGGTAAATGGACGCAATGGGGAATTCCATTCTCACACAAGCCAGGCCATAAGCAAACATTCACACACTCCCACTTGCACACCATAACATGCACACACACACACACACTCACAAACACACACACACACACTCACACACACTCAAGCTGGGTTTTGTGTGTTACAGGGAAGGAGGCCTTGTTTGTGATTTCGGTCAAGAGCATCCTGGGAGTGGAGAAGGTGGACGAGAGTGCCTTCAACCGCAAAAACGTAAGACATACAAACACGCGCGCACACACACACACACACACACACACGCACACACACATTGGGAAGAACATTGAAATGAAAAACAATGGAAAAACAAGCTAGTCAAGCACAGATGGAAGACAGGATGCTGGCGCAGGAGGGGTCTAGCTCAGATGGTTGCAACATGAATATCAATATGAATATGATGACAACAGTGTTGTCAATGTTTCGCTATCAATGACTCACTTATGGACTTGATGGAGGAGGGACAACCCAAAGCCTTCAATATAGCTCTGCGGACCCAGTCTGCCCACGATGCCAGCGCCAGCTCTATGGCCTGTCCTTTCTGCACCAAAATCTTGCTGACCGCACGGAATCTTCTGTATTGACTGCACATGTGCACCCAAGTTTTCAAGCCCTGGCTCACACGTTCAAAGAAAACAGGATCTGTTTACGTAAAATGTTGTTTTAGGAAATACTGTCATGCAACGGGATCAGAACGCAGATGCATATTTTCATTTGAGTGTTTGCTTCCTGGGATTAAAACTACGGGAGACCACCTCGTAAAAAACGAGAAGTCTCATGCTTCACTGAATTTCATTTTGAATTGCTATTTTAAGCCGGTTGTGAAAAGGGCAGAGACAATGCAAAAGATTCTGTTTGGGACAGCATGTGCTTCTGTAAGACATATCTGCGACGGCAAAAAGGATTAGCCTATACTTTGTGCGCACAACCATATGACTATACGATACTATATAAATGGCATGACTGTATCCGCAGGTGTATACCCAGACCTAAATGTTACATATAGATGAGAGTGGCATAATCTGTTCCATGTTTTAAAATGTGTGTGAATCTGTGTGTGTGTGTGTGTGTGTGCTCTGTGTCTCAGATGTTCCAGGTGATCCACTCGGAGAAGCCTCTATACGTGCAGGCTGGGAACTGCGTGGAGGCGAGCGAGTGGATCGAGATGCTGAGCCAGGTGAGCCGCTGCAACCCGGAGCGCCTGAGCACCTACCACCCGTCGGCCTACGTCACCGGCACCTGGCTCTGCTGCCGCGCCACCAGTGAGACCCAGCCTGGCTGCAAGCCCTGCACCATGTGAGTTTGGCGCACACACATACACACACACACACACACACACACACACACACACACACACGCAAACACACACACAAACACAGAGGTATAGACACGCAGCTCACATATACACAAACGCTCATGCACGCAAACACACACACACACAAAGAGGGAGGGACATGCACTGGCAGCTCACACACACACACACACACACACACACACACACACACACATACATACATACACACACACACACACACACACACACACACACACACACTGTATAGGCACACAAAATCACACATAATCACATAAAATACACATATGCCAAGTCTACACTAAGTGCAGTAGTTGTGTAAGGAGCAGATGTTGGCACCAGTGGGATGTATTGTGACAGGACCTTCTCATGTCAGCAGTATACCAACAGTGTTAGAGATCAAAAAGATAATTTGAAACATGAGCCCGTTGGCTGGCGTGAGTTCTGATGCTGCCCAGTCCAACTGGTCCGTGTGTCGGCAGCGGAAGCATCGTCTGCTAACCAGGGTATCTCTGTCTGTCGTGTGCCAGGAGCATGCCGGTCAACATCCAGCTGGACATTGACTGTGACCGTGAGACAGAGCGAATCTTCTCCATGCTCACCGCCAACCTGACCAAGCTGCAGAAGATGGAAGGCAAGGGGCACTTTTATTATCTCTCCCTCATATGCTTCTCTTTCTCTCTCTCTCTCTATCTAGCTCTCTTTCTCTATCACTTTCTCTGTCTCTCACCTCCTCTCATCACAGTTTGAAGAGGCCTTATACAAATTATAATACTGTGTGCGTGTGTGTGTGTGTGTGCGCGTGTGTGTGTGTGTGTCTGTGTGCGTGTGTGTGTGTGTGTGCGCGTGCGTTTCCTCCTCTCCTCCAGACGCCTGTGCCAGTCTCTCTGTGTACCTGGGCCAGCAGAAGGAGCAGGAGGAGTACTCGCTCTTCACCATACAGGACCCCAAGGAGACGTTCGGCACCATCCAGCACATCCGCACCGTGCTGGAGGAGCTGCAGGCCCACCACGACACACACGGGGCCCTCGCCGACGAGCCCGGCTCCATGTAAGATATACACACACACACACACACATACACACACACGTGCACACGCATGCACACACACACACACACACACACACACCATTCTGCTCTAGTGTTTATGTGAGAGTATACAATACATATTATAATATTATAATTATAATAATAAATATAATAATGATACTTCCTGGGCACTGTCCAGACAGCTAACACTGAACTGCAAAGTCAGCACTATTTCCCAATGACTGGTGGTTGGGAGATTCCCTGCTGCTGTTAAACTAACACCCAGGTTACTGTGCCAAGTAGGACTATACACACACAAGTCTATATATACATGTGTGTGTGTGTGTGTGTGTGTGTGTAAGTAAGGGATTTAGCAAACAAATTGTTATTTATGTCTCCATGTTATTGACCAACCCACAGTACTTACAGTTTTTTTCCATTGTTTTAGTCCACAATTTTGCAAACTGTTGTGGCTTTTTCAAAATACTTAACCCAATTCGCAAAACCACACATCCAAATTGCAAAATACCTCATATATCCTGCAAAATGAAGCACTGCAACCAAAACTACATATAGCATTATTAAAACTTTTGCACAAAATGACACACACTTCATTCATATTACCTGATTTTTGTCTAACCAACTACACACTGTTGGGCATAATGAAAAGCACTCTCATCTAGGGATGTAACGATTATAATGGTAAACCGCGATAAAAATGTTGACGATAACAATTACCGTTTTCATTTCAAATATCATGATTATCACAGTTGATTACCGCGGTGTGGAAATCGTGTGTTTAATCCTTCCCAGCTTCATCCGAGCCTGCTTTTGACATACAGTAGGCTACACCTGATTTTAAAAGGCGGAACTTTTCCACCGCACAATGTGCACTGTACCATGTAGCCACTCTGCGTCTTTTTATGTTCGCGTCCACATTAAATTCTTTCCACTCACGTTATCAGGAGAATACAGTAGCCTAAAGTTTTATTTTGAACGTCTCACTCATTGCATCCAAATAACAGAAATAGCAAACTCCAAGTTATGGTAGGATAAGTTACGCTATAAGCACATAGCAAATTAAACATGAAGAAAAAAGTGAACGGGACACTTTTTGAAACTATTTCAGCTTGTGTAGGCCTATCAGTGCTTTCTGAACATATTGAACACACTTTTAGAAATACCGTGATAATACCGAAAACCGTGATAATTTTGGTCACTATAACCGTGAGGTTAAATTTTCATACCGTTACATCCCTACTCTCATCTTTAGTATGCTTTGCCATAATACTAAAATAGTTAAAATTGTACAAAATTCTTCAGATTGTTCACATGCACAGAACTATTTGCAGATACACACATGCTGTTGAAACATTTTTTTTTTATTTTCACCAAACAAGTCAGTGCAACATATGCACATACATTAGCTCATGTAGTGTCATTTTGAATGGCAGGGTTTTAAAATGGCAAACGTGACTTTATGTCAGATTGTTGTGTCTTATGCAGAGAACCGGGTTCAGTGCATTTAAAAAGTGCCATTTTGAATTGAAAAATGTGTGTAAAGCAGAAAATGTGTTTAGACTTTTGGATACTTGAGAAGAGGTTTTGCTCTCTGTGTGTCAGTTTAAATAACTGTGCTATGCGTGTCATGTTAGTGTGCTAGCAATTGGAAAAAACTGTAACGGTATGTGTAGAAATGTAATTCTAACAGAGTGGAACGGGGACACCTTGTGACGTGTTTTGTGTTTGTTGACATTCCAGGGAGAACCCTATAGTGGGGAAGACGTCCTAACGGTGTCTGTGGACAGTGAAAGAGAACATGGTCTGCACTGAGACCTCCACACCAGCAGGGGAGGCTGCTCGTCCACACACAGACGAGGTGGAGTCGCAGCAAGGGACGAGAGTGAGGACCACAGCACCTCACCACTCTTGCCTCACTTGCCCCCCCACCACCACCACCCACCCACTCCACAATGCCAAGTGGCCATGGCCAATCAATTGAGGCTGTGTTGATCAGCTGACCTGTCATCATCCTATCACCAATCAAGGGCTTGGGTTTGGTTGATTTTTTATATTAATTTTCTTTCCCATTTTAGACAATTGAACAAGCTAAAATGTTTCCCACTAGTGCCTCGATCCAGCTATCAATGGCCAACTCTCTTATCAGAGAATGCTCTCCTGCGGTGGAGAGCAGAGCCTGTTGGTTTTGGACACATTCTATGTGCTGTGAACATGCGGGAGAGAAAAGAAAAGTGACAGACATCACTCGGTCAGTCAATCTGTGTGATGAAGGCTGCTAAATCTCAACTGTTTTTTTATTTTTTTCTTCAGTTTGTCTTTTGGAAAAATCTCACCTTCTGAGCAATCATCGAGACCTCAGCTCTCCGGTCACCTCTCCTTCAGGGCCTTGATATCTCGGGTACTGCACTCAGAGAGAGCATTCCTCCATATCGGCCATTCCTCTGTCCCTAAACACTCTCTTTCTTTTCTGCTCTGTACTTCTCTTTTGTCTCTCTATTGCTCTATTCACTTTCTCTCTTTCTATTCTCTTTTTCTTTTCTATTCTCTCTCTCTCTATGAGGATGCCGTTGGTCTGCCTTAAGTTCTGGTTGGATGTATTCCCCTGCTCCAGCCTCCTCTGGCTTAGGGAATTATGCTCAAGCACTTTAGACATTTGGAACGTTCCAGATGAAATCATTTAGATACGTGGTATCAACCTGCTCCCTCTACGGATCAGTTTTAATGATCATCAGTCGCTTGTGTAAGTCTTGTATATTGACATTTGTACGTCTGTAGATTTTTTTTTTTTTTTTTTTTAAGAATGAAATATTAGCTATTTTTCTTATGCCAAAGATGACCATTTCGTGGGGTTGACAACTTGAGAAAAAGATTTTAAAGTGTATTTTAAATACCGACATTCTGAAGAAAAAAGATTATCCATATCCAGTGATGTGCTCCATTCTTGTGTTTATTTGTTTTGTCCTTATTTTTCCATAAACATGTTTTTTTGTTCAGTGAACTGTCATTCATAACAGAGCTGAATCATTAATCTGGCCTTCATGTTCAAATCATGTTTTTTTTTTTTAGTTTGTTTGGTTGGTTGTTTATTAAAGAATGGCTTCAAAGGTTCGTTTTACACTCCCAGGTAAATATATGAATAATAAGGTGTGGTGTGAGAACAGCATGTGACATGGCTCTGGTAGACAGCAAAGATTCTAGAACGGAGCTCCACTCTAGAATCTTTTGATGTCATTTTGAATCTATGATGTCATAACCCTGCCAGTCACACATTTTTAGGGTTCTGATTGGTCCCGTTGTCACCTTCTGCATGGAAACTCAACTGAACTCAACTTCCTTTTTTTGGAATCAAACTCAAAATGGCAGTTAAACACAGTTAAATCTAGTGACTTTGCCTTTTTAAGAAAAAAGAAAAAATGTGTCTGTTGTCTTATACAGTTCTATTTTTACACTCTTTGATCATTTCATCCGCACCCATCGACTGGTCTAGTTTTACTATTGATGAGTGGCAGAAATATGTATCAAAGTGGAATAAGTCGTGTACCACACCATAGCACAGGGTCTATAATGCTTCTCCCATGTTGTTGCTTGAGGCGGAAAAAAAAGTCTGGTCCATCAACTATTTCTGTGTGCTTCTTCATTGTATTTAATGTTTTTTTTTTGTTTGTTTAGATGTCTTATTTTTTTTCTTTCCTTTTTAGAAGATCTGTATGTTTTAACACACACTGTGAGCTGATCACTTTGTAAAACGTGTTACTTTGATGGTACCTTTTTTAAGTGAATAAATAATTTTAACACTCACTCCTGGACTTCAGTAGTACTCCCTCTCATGTCATACCCCCTTACTCCTTTAGTGGCGCCAGAGAAGAACCATGGGAGAACTTTTAGAACCTAGACTGCAATTAGAATAAGGTGAGGTGATTTAATTTTCGGCTAGGTTTGCCCAGGTTGTTTTTGTTGCCGTTTTTGTAGCCTGGGCTATCCAAAGAGTTTTTTACAGCGTATTCAGGACACAGACAGCTAGCGGCTGGTTAGGTGATGTTTGCAGTAAGTGACATAAAATGTTTTAGCCTAAAAAACATCGCTTAGAGCACCTTTAAGTTGTTATGAGCAGCCTTCATTGCTTTGGAAATGAAAATGTGTAATGACATGTTGCTTTGACTGTGTGACTGTTTCAGTCGGCTTGGCATAAATGCTTGGAAAACAAATTATTGAAGACTCACCAATTCCATTCTACAAGGTCTAGTCTTTATATGCTTGTCCATATTCCAAATCACATTGACTACGGCCTACGTTAAAGAGCCCTCACCAATCTTATTTTAATAGTTAAAGCTGCAGTTGGCAAGATTTTTTTGATCATATTCACTGAAACCGACATTATGCTCCAACAGAACAACATAAATCAGCCGGTTGTAGAAAAAACTTAGCCTGACGTAGTCTCAGTTCTAGTCAGAATATGAGTCTGATACTGCTCCATTGGCACGTAATTATGGAGCGTGTTTCATACAGGGGGGGGGGGGGAATGCCTCCGCACTCAATTGGATAGACCTAACCAATCAGAGCAACAAAATAGCTTACCGTGAGGTGTAGGAAGAAAACACACAAACCATCCTTCTTCTCCTATATCCCAAATATCCCTCGAACAGGTGGTCAATCAGAGATTTCAAACGAACGAGGGAACATGTGGCAATGCAACAGCGATGTTTTCCCTTAATGAAAGAGTTTTCCCACATCTCAACTTTAGCCAAAGTTTTCAGAAATAATCGTTTTCAGTGATACAACCTCATTAACTCATTGAGTGCCAAAAACGTAATATTACGTTTTTCCTTCCCATGCGTTGAGTGCCAAAAACGTAATATTACGTTTTTAGCTTTTTTTTTTAATTACGAAACTAGACACTCTAACACACCTTATATGTGATTTTGGGAACTCTGTGATGATTGGAAATGAAATATATGACGATCGAAAACTCATGAAAACGCACAATCTGGACATTTTATCTGGACATTTTATCATAACTCGGTTGCCGCTTTGGGTCGAATCAGTGACGCATGCACGTCAGGTCAAAACCAGGCCATTTTCGTGGGTCTATCACTAGGTGGCAGTCTCGCCAGGTCTCGCTGATCACTTCCCGGAAAGTTTACACAAGTAAGTAACAGGCAACACTTCATATTCATATAAGTCACATAAGACGTTATATCTCCATTTCTAAAAAAAAACAGTGATTTTGATGAAAACTAGCCACTGTTTAGCTTGGGATTTTTCAGGAACAGAGGCGTGTAGAAATACACGGTTTGCACCCACCGAGAGCTTTAAGTCTCACCTTTTAATCGAGCCATTGTATGTGTTCATAGCTATAACACAGAATATGCTGTGGCTGTACAAAAATCATCAACAATGGTCTAGATTGCTGGCACTCTAGGACAAAGCTCCCGAAAACAGCTTGGCATTCAATGAGTTAAGTAATACGAATTTTCCATATGGGGTCTTAAAAGCCATGTATCCTTCTAGCCACAGCGTTTTTGTTTCAAACATAAGCCTAATCTAAGCATGCTCAGATGACGTGATAGACCAGGCGCTGTTGCTCACCTGTCCATCATCGTAAAGCCTAATTTGATTGGTCCGCCCGATATAGGGCGAGCATACTTCCACCGCAATGGAGCAATGCCAGACCGAACTTCCCGACCTCAAATGTTGTGGGCGGGACTAAGTTCGGAATGGCACCCAGGCTAGAAAAAACTACCTGGAGCCTATTATTTGTTTTGCAAAAATCCACAGCTCCCGGTTCTTCTGGTCCAATCAGCAGGGGCGCAACTACCTATTTTTGAGGGGTATGCAACAACAATATTGCCGCCCCCCCCAAAAAAAAACAAAAAAAAAAACACACAAACTAAAGCAAAACAAAAGACCAATAATTTACACTATTACTGTGTATTAGTGTCTATTGAATATGCTTTTAAAGAAATGCTGCCAATTTGATGTTTAACTTGATGTTATACTTGATAAGTACTGATAAATGGTGCAGTGCCACTTTAAGAGAGTCTAAACGGTTCTCATAACGTCCTTTTGCCAGCTAATGCTCACAATGGATAAGGCTGATAGGCACTCTAGCCTTGTTTGTTTGCACCACATTGACAACACAATATTGAGTTATTACAAGGAGCCTTCATTGTTAGGATATGGAAAAATGTAATGAGTTACTGCTAGCATGACATTTCTGTTTGCAGTTGGCCATTAAAAGTGCAGTATGAGCATAGTAGCCACCTAGCTATCTGAATGGAATAGGCTATGTTTCAATCGGCATTATGCTTAACAAACGCTAGTTAGTCTGTTAACATTCATATTGGCAAGCCTCCAAGTACAGACGTCATCACTTTAAATTCTACCTGTTGCCTATCACCATCCACTTATTTAACTGCTGTTGAAACCCTTGACATGCCATCTCCTTTTCCCTCTTTCTTTTTTTATTTTTAGTCGTCAACAGCTTTTTTTTGCTGTATCCATCTTTTTCCATAGACGGCAACTCACTACTCGTAGGCCTATCTGGTCGCCCAGCGCTCACGGCGCCCCCACTCCCTCTTCTATGTCAAAATTCTATGATTCTTATGAGATAGGGCGCCTACTCTAGCCTGTTAGTCCTCTAAAATGTTATAGAACATTGAGAAAAAGTTGAAATGATTTAGAAACGGACAGCAGTAGCTACATATAGAAAATACCAAATATATTTTACCATCGCTTTGGCGCCCCCATGGAGCTGCGCCCCTATGCGCCGCATATAGCGCATACCCACTTTTTGCGCCACTGCCAATCAGAGCAGGGCTGTGTGAGATCTGAATGTCAATCACAGTCTGGTGCAGTCTGGTGCGCACTGACGAGCACAAACTCGATGAGAGGGTGCTCTGTGGTAGTGGGGGTGGTGCATTTTGACACTGTAAACGTTATCGATGAAGAGTGAAACGCAGTTTGCAGTAAAGCTACTATTTATTGGCTAAATTTGGGTGCCCCCTCTGTCCTTTGGTGCCCGCTACGCACAGTGTGTGATGATCATGTGCATAGTGGGAGCGGCAGCACTGACTCACAGGTCAGGCTGCATGTTTTACGTCTGGTGTGGTGGCCTTATGTTCTATGACTGGTGTAGTGACAGCGAGCTCTCATGAGTGAGACTGGCCTTGAGGAGAGTTTCTCACATTACACACAGTCCCACACCCTCCTCTTGTATTTGTGCCGTGAGCAAGCATGGGTAAATGGACTGCATTTGTATAGCCTGGCAGATTACCCATACTGTGCATCATGCAATGCCCAAGAACACTTCAGTAGGGTCTGGAGCAGCAGGGCTTGAACCTGTGACTTTCAGGTTGCAGAATGGCTCCACTACCTCTTTTTAAGTACTGTCTACCGCTCCACGTCCCACATCAGTATTTTTTCCAAAACTTCTCCAGGCCCTTCTCCGGGTAATGAAGAAGATGGATGACCGCCGGCTACTACTAAACGGTGACGCACTGGATGATGATCTCCCCGCTCTCTCGCCTCAATGTACCAGTCCAGGCCATAGCAGACTCACGGCTGCTGTTGCTGCACTGACTCCCCTCACTGATGATTTATGAGTAGGCTTTGAAGCACTGCCCTGTAGGGGGCAGCCAAGGGTCAAGAGGAGATACAGAGGTTATCTATGTACAGGCAGTGAGAGGGTTCAGTGGGGTTTCACTACAATATGTACAACAGCCATACACTACTGCAGCTATAGGATCGGCACAGGAACGTGTCATGTTCAACAGAGTATATTTATCAGGGCTCCAGACTAACTTGTTGCATTGGTTGCACTGGTGCGCCTAACTTTTTTATTTAGGTGCACCAGCACAAAATTTAGATGCACCCAAATTTTTCATCGCGGCACCTTTAACATCACAATTTCAAGGTCCCCTTTTTATTGCTCTCCATATACATTCCGTGTCTGAGCTGTTGTCAGAGCATGGACCAGGAATGACAGTATTGATTTGATTTGGGGCCTCCACCACCTTGACAACATTAATAATATTGAATACTGTGATCATTCACATCAGTGTCAATGTTATTACAGTGGTGGTGTGTAGGTCTAATTGAGTGCCTGTCACTTTAAGAGGAACGCCAAAGTAGCTTTCATTCTCATGGTTTTAGGCTAGAGGAAAATAGTCGCGCATCATCCAAGGATATATGGATGCAATTCATTATGTTTTCTATGTCATTTGATAAAATAAATGTTAAAAAAACTAACAAGTCAAAGAAAATATTTATGGGATCATAGAAGAGATAAGTGTCTTGCAATGTTAATTTCTATGATTTTGTTGAAATCATCACTACATTAATGATAGACATGACACGTGTCGTGAGCTAACAGTTACGTTTGCCAATAGGTTGTGTAGCTTATATAACCTCAACAGTAGGCCTAAATTAACTAAATTCCATAGCCTAGGCAACACAAACTTGAGAGGTGTAGGTCAAAATTAACATCGCTACTCGCTCGGATCACGACAGCTGTGTGCGTGTGAGGAGAAAAGACACATAGGCTTCGGGAAGCGCACGACTGTCATTCTTAAATGTAGGCTATATCGATACTAATACAATTAGGTATTGTGAGGTTTCTTATTTCAGGGTATTGCGATACTTTTGCAGTATTGGTGCACCATGCACCAATTTAGTTCGTGGAGAGACAGCAGATGTGAGTAAAGTCTAGGCGCTCAACCTTATGACATTAGGTGCTCCAGTGCGACCCAGGAAAAATTTTAGTCGCACCCTTAAACTTTGTTGGCATTGCATCGGTTGTAAAGACACAGCTCTGTGCGCAGTTTTCACGGATCATCATTGCCCTTGGACATTTTCAGCTGGTTTGGAAATTGGACTAATTTTAACATCACTTTTTCCCCTTTTAAAATATATTTTATTTTTTTATTTGTTTATTTGTTTTGTTGTATGTCTTGGTGTCACAGGTACGCTGGCGACTACGCCGCTCCATCCGGCATTTTTTTGTATTTGTTGTTTTTTAAATGTATTTGTCTTGTCTTGATGTCATGGGTACGCTGGCGACTACGCCGCTCCACCCGGCATCTTTTGTCTTGTTGTTATGTGTCTTGTTTGTGGAGCGCTTTGGATTGCACTATGTGCATGTTAAATGCGCTTTATACATAAATCTGACTTGACTTGACTTGACTTAAAAATTTTGGTCGCACTCTGGAGCCCTGTTTATGAATACATTGAAGTGACTTTGGTATGTGTGTGTGTGTGTGTGTGTGTGTGTGTGTGTGTGTGTGTGTGTGTGTGTGTGTGAAAACAATGTGTTGGTTTGGAGATTAAATTCCAAACTCCACAGAGTTTCCAAGATGCTGTCAGCATTGGACCTTTTTTTAAGCGTGATGGTTTATTTTGATTTTTTTCATTCATATTGAGAAAGATTTTTTTTTATTTTTGACTGACATCTGGGGGTGGGGATCTGTTGCCTGCAGCAGATTAATGTTAGAGGGGAATGTCTCAACTTCATGCGGCTTTTTGATAAGAACTGTAAGAACTTTGGTAACGTACTGTGTGTGTTTCACAAACAAAATTCTTTTTTAATGGTTTATGTCTTTCCTTGGCTTTCTTTTTAAGATTAAAAGAGGGATAATTCACATTCCTGCACGGATTAAAAGCAGTTTTCCTGGACATATTTGGTTTGTTTAATATGGCTTCCATGCTTTCTTATTGGTTAAACCTTGTTTTGTAAGACCATCAGCACCTGGCGGTGGGCCCAATGGTATGCGGTGTGCGGTTTTAGTTTGTCCGTAACGGATTAGTGTTGTCCGTATGCGCTACACTACTGAATCCTCCTCAGGCTCAGTTCTTTGTTGACAGGCTCGGGCCGATCGAGCACCCAGGGGATCGTAGAAGTTCTGTGGCCTGACCATTGCTCATTATTATTAATCAATCAGAACTCGGTGTGCCTCTGTGTTCAGCAGTGAGGGCGTGTGTGCGTGCGAGGTGACCGTGTTACACAATGTCACCGTTTTTTTGTTTTGTTTTGTTTTGTGAGCAATGACATGCATGGAGAGGTGAAGTGGGGAAGGTGCCATGCATTATGAGGAATTGAGAAATGTGTTATGAGAAGTGAATTATGAATGTTGTTTACAGAACTTCTCCACTATATGGTTGGTGCCACCTGATCAGACAGAAGGGGAGCAACTTGAGGAGGACTCACCAGGACACATTTGTTTGATATGTTCTGTAATTTGTCAACTCTGTTTTCTTCCCAAGAGCCCAGAGTTGCTTGAAGTAACACAATGTAAGAATTCCCCTTTTGGTTCAACGTAGCCTACCGTGTACCCATTTAGCACAATGTTACATTGTGCAATATTATCAGCAATGCTAGAGGCTCCACTCTCCATACTGTAAGTAAGAGTAGCATCAAAATGAGTTTGAAGACATTATTTGAAGTTAAAAGAAATACATTGTGTTGCTTTAATAAGAACTGTCCCCTCCATCACTGCTTTTAAATCCAGACTCAAAACCCACCTGTACTCTCTGGCCTTCACTGCCCTCTAATGTGCTATGCTTGCGTTCTGTGTCCTGCTGTTCCTTTTTCTTCTGTTTTGATTGCAGTCAGTGTAAGCTGCGTATAAATGTGCTTTAGAAATACATGTTGTTTACTTTTACTTACTTACTAATAAGACGAACATAGCTTACATAGAGTAACAGGCTTCCACCAAACTAAGCCCTGTCTTCATCTAAGGATGTTGAAGTGATCCACTAATACCTTATAAAAGCATCTGGCCAGCGATCTGTGGGTTGGCAAAACAACAGAACTAACATCTACTCTCCACAGAGGCAATAACACACAGCAGTTGAGCTTTTGATCCAATAGCACTCTCTTCAATTTTATACTGCGAATCAGTGTGACTGGAAGGACAAAGAGTTAATAGAGAGACGGACAGTTCTGTGGCAGGAGCAGTGACGTCAATAAAGTGGCTAAAGGGGACAGTTTGACCTCACATGTGAGCCCTCAATCAAATCCAAACAGTTGAACACTGTTTCATGAAGGAGTGACTGCTATTTATATCAGCTACTTAGCCTCTAGGACGGTGATAGTGTAGTGGTTAAGGAGCTGGGCTAGCGTGCAGTAGCCTGAAAGTTGTGGGTTCAATTCCCGGCTTCCACCGCTGTGCCCTTGAGCAAGGCACTTCGCCCCTAGTTGCTCAAGGGACAATGTAATCCCTTGTAATATAGTTGACGTAAGTCACTTTGGACAACAGTGTCTGTTAAATGAATAAATGTAATATCATGGTCATGGTAATCCTATTTGTATGTGGACATACAGTATAAGTACTGTATACTAGTACTTCTTTCGAAATAAAAAAAATACCTGCAACTTATTGAATTTGGTTGTTTTGTTCTCAAAAGTTACGAGGAAACAAGGCCTACTGGGAATTGGGAAATGTGTTTGTCCAGTGATCTTACTTCCTATCATTGGTGATAACATGCTTGGGTAAGGACTAGTATGGAACAAGCAAGACTAAGTCAATTGGCCATGCTCTCTATAGAGAACCGCAGAGCTAGGAATTTGGGTTTGAGTTGTATCATCAATCAATGAATGACTGTGCTGAACAGAAGGCCCATACAGTGAACCTCTACTGGGTGAATTATAGGTTTGTTTTTGTTATGAAGTAGGATCAGATCAAGTATACCAATTGATATTGTAAGCTGGTTAAAACTGTTTGTTGGGAGAACTCTGTAGCGGTAGCAATGATTAATTTGGTGATCATGCAGTCACTGTCCATGGTTCTGATCAAAGGCTTGGTATGTTGCACGGTGATAGCGTGTGCATGTGGGGGAGGTGTTTTATTTTTAGGTGTGTGTGTGTGTTGGGAGGGTGCAGCATAGGAGTTTGCCTCTCTGAAGTCAGCAACAGCGGTGGGTGGATGAGGTGGATCTTGTGGCTTGCAACCAGCCACAGTTTTTGCCAAAACAAACTGAGAGCCACCTGGGAGGATTTCTGACTGTTTCAGAGAATTCTGGGTAATCAATCTGTTTCAATGATAATCAAGCATGATTAATCTGTTCAGTCTGTTTCAGTGACGATAAGGTATGATCATCTGTTTCAAAGACATTTAGGCATAGTCAATCTTTTTCTGTGACATTTAGGTATGATCAATTTGTTACAAAGACATTTAGGCATAATCAATCAGTCTCTGTGATTTTTTTTATATAATCAATCCATTTCTGTGAGATTCCATTACAATCAATCTGTTTCAGTGAAGAATCTAATGAAGTATGTCTTCTCTCTTTCTTCCATCATTTCCATCAGAGTTACCTGCTCTGTAGACCCTTCAGATTTGGCATCTGTGGTGGCCTCAGGTTTCAGTTCAGTTTAATTTCTAATTAAAGGCATCCTATGCAAGTTAATATGACAGAGACATGTTGGTACACTAACTTGAACACTAACCAGCCGTAGCCTACCTGTCCACAGAGAACCAGCCTTGCAACTTCGCTCTCCCCCTACCAGAGAATCACAAATTGCTTTGCGGCAATTGTGCAATAGCCTGTATTTGTTGTGTAATGTAACCTTGTCAGTCGAGATGGCTCTTCGGAGATTATCTTCTATCTTCCTATCCTTTGGCTGGTAAACAAATCCACATTTATATCTTGTCTAGGGGGAAGAGCACAAGCCATGAGTATTTACGACAGTTGTGTAAAATACAAAACGAGAAACTGCATTGGATGCCTTTAAGGGTGTACTCACACTAGGTATGGTTCACTTGTTTGGTGCCAGAGCACGATTGTTCCCCTCCCCTGCTGGCCTGCACTTATCAATCTGTACCAGAGCACGGCTGAAATGAAGCGCTCTAGAATCTAGTCTTTTATCACCATAACAACCTTGCACTCGAGCAGTTAAAGCAACACCAAAGAGTTTTTTGTACCTTAAAATAATGTTTCCAAAATCGTTTCAGTGGATCATCAACTCATAACAGTGTGAACGGCACTTCTGCATTCGCTTCACGGCCCTCTATCGGCTATAACCGCACTATGTAAGTTTGCCAGATCGTGTAGCGGATCTGTAGTTCAATGGAATGAGACATAAGAAACTACAAATTTGACTTGCATCTGATGTCGCAATACATCGTACTTTCATAAATCGTGCAACATATTCTACCTTGTCTGTGGACATTGTTATTTGTAAAACTGGTGCTGGATAAACAAATAGTGTGCGTGCAACAGAGGGAAAGTTCTTTGTTGTTGCTTTAACAGAGCAGTTGTGTTTATCACGCCATAATTCACATTCTGTACAGTTGTGTTTATCACGCCATAATTAACATTATGTACAGTTGTGTTTTTCACGTCATAATTCACGTAGGCACGTTTGCGATCATACTAGATTGCTACATTTTCGTTATGGGGTAAAACCCCGGTGTCTGGGGAAAAGTTTCAAGCTTCTTCTGTTTCCGTGGCACAAACAGCCTCAGGTATGTCCTGGAGTAAGGCCAAATTGGGGACTGGGGACTTTTGGAATGGAATATGATGCAACAATAAAACTAAAACTTCTTAAAAAAAATTAAGTTTGTTTGTTCAACCAAAGTCCTTTTAGGCAAGTCACTCCACTTGGCGGCCATATTGCAACACTTTTTGGCCACTTATCGGGCATCTATTTCGGCAGAAATGCGCGTGCACAAGGGTTCACGACACCAATCTTGCTCCAGCGGCGAGATCACAACACATGATTGGCACGATATATTCAAAACACACCACATGATTGGCTCAATGTATTCACAACACACCACATGATTGGCTCAATGTATTCACCTGTAGACGTTTTGTCGCGGAAGGGCTGGGATATATTATGTAAAGACAACTGCCATATTGGCATTACAAACTAACCCAATGCCTTTCTATGGAGGAATTTTTGAGTGCTGTGTCTCTTCATTAGAAAGCCTCTGGTTCAACAGACTGAGTAAATATTCTCATATGCATGTCTGTGTCATTATGCAGCCAAAAGAAATCTTTCGATTGGTGAGGTGAGCTTCAATGCTGTCCAAAAAAATGCTCTGATGATTGATTGTAAATGAGATTTAGGCCTGTGCTGCAAACAAAACTATTGTGTAGAAGTTGCAGACAGGGGTTATAATGACACATTATATGCTGATCAAAAGTCAGTTTTTAACCAATTTGTCTGTCTACTCCTGTCAGTTAGCCTGACAAGCCAGACCCACATTAAAATGTAGGGTCTGGGCACCCACCGTTCGCAGTGCTCAGTCCGAGGGGCGGGATAATCGGTTGTCTTTCAAATTCTCTCTGCATGCAATAGGACAGCGCTGAGTCCCATGCGTTTTCCCACCAGCGGAGCTAGTTGGCTAGTTCAAACTTTTGCCAACTTAAAACAAGCTTAACTCGTGTCACACTGTTGGCCAAAAGCAATATCCATCTTTTCAAAAAGCAACATCCATCTTTTCAAGTAGCAGGGAATTCAAGCCAAACCGTTGCAACTCAATCATTATGTTAAGCCCGCCTAACGACTCTATACACGATTTGATTGGCCTGATAGAAGTTTAATTTTTCGAGCTCACAAGCCAACGGAGAGTTGCTAGACTAGCCCTGGAAGCAAATGTAATTTGCTGCCGCTAGGGTGCGTCTAGATTTCTAGGCTACCTGTCAGTACAATTAGGGTAAATTCAGGACAAATACACAACACGTCTAGCTTATCCAAAGCAGCAGCTACATGGTATCCAATGGATCTAGCAAATATTTGTGTCTGAGTGTGTATTTGTGTGTGTTTTTGGGGGGATAGAGAAGGAGAGATAGAACAAAAATACACACACAGAGAGAACATACTGGTAATAATTTCTTAAAAGGTGGCTTGTGGCTGTGATACAGTGGACTCGTTTAGCCTCGGAGCTCCTTAGCCTCACAGCTAAACGAGGTATGATGACGTTGCAATGCATCCAGCTGTCTGTTGAGGAAAGGGAGTTAAACAGCAGGGGCACGCTAAATATGCTTAGCTAAGTCATACCACATGCCTCCTCTGGCTGCCCTTTCTTAAGTTCCCACTACCTCTGTCATCACTGCTGTCAAACAGTGCCAGATTTACTCTTGCGGGGGGGTTGTGTGAGAGCCAACTGAGTTGACTGAAAAATATGAAAATGGGATAAATGTAAATGAAATCATATTGCAGTGTCATGGGATGTCAACAGGTTCTGAGGTGATCTGGACATGCTTGCCTTCTCTTGTTTTGTTGCAATAGAGCATACCTAAATGTCAAAATAAACAAGAAATTGAATGAAATTATCCATGACTGCTACAAGTGTTTACCAAAAAAAGAGTCAGTCACTGGTGCCTCTGAGTAATGTTTTTTCTTCTGCAACCTTTCTTCATGTATTTGTGATAGAGGGCACAGATTGCAAACCATAGTGTCAAAAGGCAGAATTTGCACGCTACTTTTACATCAAAGTGGCTGTAATGAAAAAATAGATAAACAGTGCCCGCAACTAGACAATAGTTCATCATTTCGTGTCACTGTCTGTATATCATGCTTACCAGGGGCGTCATGCAAGGCAAAATTCAGAGGGGGCACAATCAGGCCCAATTTTTTTCGGGGGGGGTCCCTGTTAGAGGTAGGCCGGTGATTTCTCCCCCAGGAGATTTTGAAATTCTGGCTACTAAACATACAATTTCAATGCAATTTGGGAGGGACAAAAATACCTTAACAGAGTAAGCAGCAACCATTCTCTATCTGAGGACTAAGCTAAAGTATCTATTTTGTAAGTTAATGTAAAACACATAGGTTGGTGAAAGAACTGTAAGCTCAAATTCAGCTCATTAAAGCATGTTTAGACACACATTTACACTTAGGCCTACTACACATGATTTTAAAAACAGTATCATTGCAGTTGTTATGATTTTATTGATATGTGACCTAAGAACAATCTTACATTAAAAAAGTTGCTGAGGTCTGACTTTGTGGTGCTCAGAAATTAAATTATTTGAATCTTAATTCATGTAATGAAGGACTTTGAAAGAAGTTTGACAGGTTTCAATGCTGAGTTAAGTATTTGAATATTTTACTAGTAATATATTTTTCATGACCATTATGGCAAGCAATAGGCTACCTCATTTGTAAGTTGCAAATCATGAGCAAGTGACCTGATAATAACCTAAGTTATGAGCACGAGAGAGACTATTATACTTTCTTGCCCTCTACATCACGGTCATAGCATCACAGTCCCGCCCCTCCTTCGAGAGCTTAGTTTCCGAAAGTAAATTTCCCATTCATTTCTCCCATTGACGTTTTGGAAAAATCTGTATCTAAAGAGTTTTAGAGCATGTCTAATGGCCTCCTTACACCAAACAACTTTGACAAGATTTGGGAAAGATTCTTGAAAGATTGTAGTCTTTTGAGTAAAGCTTGAATGGGGGGCATTAGTTAAAAGACTACAATCTTTCAAGAATCTTTCCCAAATCTTGTCAAAGTTGTTTGGTGTAAGGAGGCCATTAGGCTAATCAGCTACGGCGTAACTCATAAGCATACAACATATCATTGAGTGAAAAAACGAAGAGAAAGTCCAAAAAAAGTCAAAGGTACAAGACTGTGTACATATTTTCATTTCCGAGCGAAGGAAGTACTCATCCCATAAACCACCGCGCCTCACTGAAAAATATATAAGCAGCACGAACCAGCGCGAAATCATTTCCAACCATGTTTCCAACCGGCGACAGCAGGCGAACCCTTTCCTCCAAACAATGATTTTTTTTTTTTTTACCATTGCGTATTTTATTTTTTGTGTAAACGGGCTTTTTATGCCTCGACTAAGTTGATGTTTCATATAAACAACAATTCATGTTCATAGAAACAACAAGGTCACTAAAACATAATATATTTCATACCTGTGTTGCAGCATGTAGGCTAATGTTAGCAGCATTATAATGACATTCTAATGTCTGAAAGGCTAATGATTAGCTAGCCTATCGGCTACCTGAAAAGTTAAGTGTTCAAACTAGCATTTACAGTGTTCTATTTGATGGTCGGTTAAGACTAGGCATGGGCCAAATGATTATATTCCGGGAACCAGTTCTTTCAGTTCCCTTCACCTTCACAAATCGTTCGTTTGATTCGTTCTTTCAGTTCTTTCAGTTCCTTAAGTCAAAATATGCTTTAGAACACCATCTTGGTTGTCTTAAGTCAAATATCCTTTAGAACACCGTCTCATATGGTCTTTTACATAATTATGACCGCCGCGCAGCGAAGCAGCGGTCATATAGGTTTAGTCAATTTTTTTTTTTTTTTTTTTTTTTTTTTTTTTTTTTTCGCATGTCCAAATTTCCGTCAATGAGTCCCGGGACACTGAAAGACCGGGGTAGACGAAACTTGGTGGGCATGTAACCCCATATGGATAGTATGGAATCATCGTTTTTCGTTTTGATCTGTAGCCCCCCCGCTGGACTGCACCCCCCGAAAGGAGGGTAGGGCAGACACAGTTTTCTGTGAATATCTCGAGAACCGTAAGGTTTAGGAGGACCATTTTTTTCCGTATATTTGCCTCCAGGGGTCATGTTAACCCATTTCATGTGCACACATGTGCACAAACAGATACACACGCACACACACACATTGTAATCATACGTAATCATAAGTATGACATATACTCACACAGTAGACATATGTAAGCTTCCATGCACAGGCACATACACAGGCACACACACAAGCACGCACACACACACACACTCACACACACACACACCCACACACATAACATAAACATAACACAAACAATCAAGAATTTCTCAGAATTATGAACAGGCAAGATGGAGGTGGGGTTGTATAAAATGAATTTTACATGTGAAATCTATGAACTAATCATGTTTTGGGACTTGTTGTCTAGCAGATACCAGTGAGAATTGAGTGTGGATAATGCAATTTAGTGAGACAGTTAGAATCATATAGGCCTTTCAGCGTGATTTCTTTTTGTGGAAAAAATGTGCTGGACTGGGCGGCGGTCATATTTTGTACCGCTCTGCGGTACATCTAGTTGTCATCAAAATATTCACAGAAAACTGTGTCTGCCCTACCCTCCTTTCGGGGGTCCAGTCCAGCGGGGGGGCTACAGATCAAAACGAAAAATTACGGTTCCATGCTATCCATGTGGGGGTACATGCCCACCAAGTTTTGTGTACCCCGGTCTTTCAGTGTCCCGGGAATCCTTGTTGGTGTACGTCACTAAATGTACACATAAATTATTTTATTGTAAGGCCCCCCATGAACGAAAGTACACAAAACTTGGCATGCATTCGGAGGGTGTCATAATGATCCTACACTTTTAATTTCGTGCAGTTTTGACCTTGTCAGCCAGAGATATTGTGATGAAAACACCTAATTTTTTGCTTTTTAATTTTTAACTAGGTGGCGCTAAACATGAAATAAGTGGTAATGGGATGGGTTGACTTGCCCCCTTAAGACCAACATACATAAAAAAGGTGGACCTCCTAGGCCCTACGGTTATCGAGATATTCACAGAAAACTGTCTCCGGCCACCTACAGGCCAGTTGGTGTATAGTAACATAAATTAATTTATTGTGTGGCCCCCCATGAACGGAATTCCACGAAACTTGGCGTGCATACAGAGGGTGTCATAATGATCCTACACTTCCAATTTTGTACAGTTTTGACTTTGTTAGGTCACAGATACCTTCAATTACAACACCTCATTTTTACTTTTTTGTGTTTAACTAGGTGGCGCTATACATGAAATGAGTGGTTATGGAATGGGTTGACATGGCCCCTTGAGATCAACATACAAAAAAAAATGGTCCTCCTAAACCCTACGGTTTTCGAGATATTCACAGAAAACTGTGTCTGCCCTACCCTCCTTTCGGGGGTCCAGTCCAGCGGGGGGGCTACAGATCAAAACGAAAAACGATGGTTCCATGCTATCCATGTGGGGTTACATGCCCACCAAGTTTTGTGTACCCCGGTCTTTCAGTGTCCCGGGAATCATTGACAGAAATTTGGGCATGCGAAAAAGAAAAAAAAAAAAAATCTGACTAAACCTATATGACCGCCGCTTCGCTGCGCGGCGGTCATACTAATTTGAAGGAATTGTGTTTACTTAACTGCCCAGTGTATGCTAACAACTTAATTCACCCTCGATTGCCCAATGTTGACGACAAATTTCTCTGGAAGCTATATTCAATGGTAACATCATTAGGTTGCTAACTGGCTAACTTTATATCGTCAGTGTAACATAACCAACTGGTACACATTACTTGTTAAAACTATTCCCACGGCCATTGTAGAGAATGTGCATTCATGTGAGAATAAATTCAGATGCAACTTACGAGTATGTGATGTTAAGGCAAAAGGGTTAGCTTGCTAAACCGAGCTACACAGTCCGGCCATTGAAAGCAGTTCTACAATGAGTACACTCGAGACAGTTCTGGCCGTTTAACTGGAATTAGCAAAATGAGGGAACTTAATGTTACCCTTAACCTCCTTGACACACAGATAACTCTCAGTTGAAACGTGTTTGTGCCGTTTAGTGATGTTTGCTAAAAGATTTAATATTTTTATAGGTGCTTTCTGTACTCAAGCTTGTGCACCTCCATTAGTTTGCATGCAATCTAAACGAATGTTTTCCCCCTCGGGGGCTTTTCAGCCACGGTAACCACGGCAACTGGGGGCGGTAACCACGATTATGACTAGTATCCGACTGTATGTATTGGCCCTGACTAAGTTCGTGTGATATATAAACCACAATCCTTGTTGATACAAGTACCAATGTTCGTCTAGAAAGTTTTTATTCACATTAAGATTTTCGCCATAGGCAGTAAAAGGCTCCGCCATCTTTGTCAATAATTTTCGCTGATAAAGTTTCAAACTATGACCTTAACGGCCTTTCCACCAATCAGAGGCATCACTGTGGGATTGTTCAGGATTGTGGGTAATGAAGTACTTATCCAAGACATCGCAAATAAAAGACATTTATCTCAAAACGAGGTTAGTGCCCCGTGAACTTTTGGCGTCTATATGAGCATACACAATCGCTTAGTACAGCCGTAGCTGGTTTTGAGTTGACCATGTGCAGTTAAGTTTTTATGGCTTATACCCGAATTGTCAATGGAGAAATTGCATTGAATTCTTACTTCCAGAAACTCCTGTGGGCGGGACTGTGATGCTCTATAGGAACAAAGTTATGATCCAAAAAATTATCAGGGACGAAAAATCCGAGGGGGCACGTGCCCCCTTAACTTCAATGGGCATGACGCCACTGATGCTGACCGTGCTTCCTGTTAACTCATTGAATGCCAAGCTGTTTTCGGGAGCTTTGTCCTACAGTGCCAGCAATCTAGACCATTGTTGATGATTTTTGTACAGCCACAGCATATTCTGTGTTATAGCTATGAACACATACAATAGCTCGATTAAAAGGTGAGACTTTAAGCTCTCGGTGGGTGCAAACCGTGTATTTCTACACGCCTCTGTTCCTGAGAAATCCCAAGCTAAACAGTGGCTAGTTTTCATCAAAATCGCTGTTACTTACTTGTGTAAACTTTCCGGGAAGTGATCAGCGAGACCTGGCGAGACTGCCACCTAGTGATAGACCCACGAAAATGGCCTGGTTTTGACCTGAAGTGCATGCGTCACTGATTCGACCCAAAGCGGCAACCGTGTTATGAAAAAATGTCCAGATTGTGCGTTTTCATGAGTTTTCGATCGTCATATATTTCATTTCCATTCATCACAGAGTTCCCAAAATCACATATAAGGTGTGTTAGAGTGTCTAGTTTCGTAATTTAAAAAAAAAGCTAAAAACGTAATAGCCTATTACGTTTTTGGCACTCAATGAGTTAACTGGAAAATGGTCAGTGAAGCAAAGGAAATGAGGAAATTATCTTGGTCTGCCATTCTACCACTGTCATATCAGGTGATCCAAAGCCCATATTCTGGTGTTGTACATCCTCTCTGTTTGTCCATTCACTGCTCATGAACCCATTGAGGCTCCTTTTTTTACTCTACCTATATGGACATAGTCTCCCCCGCACATATTACCATGATTGAGATTTTTTGCCATGAAACACTAAGGTGGCGATCAGACAGGACGCAATTTTTGCAGTGAGGTGCGCCTTTTTTAATGTTGTTTCGTATGGGCAGTACGCGTTTTGCGCACGCTACTTATGCACACAGAGCACCTCGCCTTTTGTGTGCCTGCTGCGTCTCGTGTTTTTGCGGAGGTGCCCCGAGCACCTCAAATTGAAAAAATTTCAACTCAAAGTGTTAAAGCGCCTGACGTCATTCGCTTTTTTTATGAAAACATAGTGCACCTTGCGTTTTACAAGTGGCAAAGCGCATCCTGTCTGATCGCACCCTTTTGCATTTGGCACCTGTCTCTCCAACAGTTCACTGGTCACTGGTCAGAGTTCATATCTGTACTGTCCTGCGTGGATGGAGCTCTCTCATGCCTGGCTCCTCTGTTGTTGTTTTTTTCCTCCTGGTCTGTCCATGCCAGGTCTTTTTGCAAAACGCAGAGCAGAGAAATGTATTTCTCAAGCCCTCCTGTGCTCCACTGGAAAAGACAGTGGGTTGCGACTGTGCCGTACATCCATCCCTGTCAAAGATGTCTCAGCGAATCAACATCAAATGCTTCTCTGGCCATATGAAGAACCCACGCCACCCCAAGTCTTCAGCCCCAAGTTTATTGCATTTCCTCAAATCAGCGTACATCTGCTTCAGTGATCACAAACACATTTAGGTTAGCATGACATCTTGGCCGTCTAAAGCGGCACGTTATCTGGGGTCAGTCAGACATGGGCTGCATCTGGGCTTTATGGTGCATCGTGTGGGTATATCCTGCAGCGTGTTGTGCCTGTGCCACATGCGACAAAGGTGAGCTCAGTTTTATAGCGTGGAATGAGCTCAGAGGGAGGTTCTGGCCAATGTGCTGGCCCCGCGTGGTCGTGCTGTGTTTGGCACTACACAATAGTGTTTATTATCTTCATGTGGGACTGAAGTTGTTTGTCAGGTGTTAATTGTTTGTCTTCTTTGAACCTAAATTACAAACTGCATACTTATGCATTACTTTCTTTCCTTATGAATACTGCATCTATCGACTAAAGATTACAGATGAACTCAACACTACTTGAGTAATACATGGAAACAACCCACATCTTTCACAACATGACTGTAACACCAATTCACTTTGGGTCATTATTTGGGGATAACATATATTGAATTTAGTGTCACCTGCCGATATATTTATCACGGTGTTAATTGTTACTTGCACAATTACTTGTGTAGAATTCAAACAAGTAGGTTTTTCAAAGTCAGCTGATTTTGTCTCTTGCTAGCACCTCCTAAAGGCCAAGCATTGCCAATGTGAAGACAATGTGAACATCCAGTATACACACCTATAACTACATATAAGTTGTAGCTATGATATTGTTATGTAATGAAACCATTATATCTAAATTAAGACAGGAAGGTTGGGGCTCACCATTATGGATAGGTCAAATGTTGCAAAATAACTAAATTTACACCTAAACAAGATGTAATTATAAAACATGTAAAAGTGTAATGAAAAAAATAGTTAATTATAAAGTAACACTTTGGGGATGATGAAGGTTGAGGGAAATGGGTGGTTTATTCCTATACGTGTGTATTTGTTGCAGTTGTATTAGGGTGTTTCCACAACAGCTGCCCTGAGAACTTAACGCTTAATGTAACTGTTCCCACAGCTTTTCACAATTACCAGAGTATTCGTTTTTTTATTTGCATAACACAGTAGCTGGAAACTCACACTGGCATGTGGTTAAAAGATGGGTGGCAAAAGCTTATTTTTACTGTGCTTTTGCATTTCACTAATATAATGTTAAAACAATAGCAACCCAACTGATTTTAAACAATTATATCTACAGGCTTATTGAGAGCTCGCAACATCATGCAAGACGAAGACAAAACTTCAATGCCACCTCTGCTGGGCCAGAAGCTCACAGGCAGGTTTGGCCTGAAAAGTGGAATTGTTGGCTGGATTTCAGATGTCCAAACCCACCAGACAGAGAGAGAGAGAGAGAGTAAATGGTAATATTCTGAGCAGTCAATGCCACCCACTGATTCTCTCAAGTGATGTATTCCCTCTCATCTTGTGTGCATATTGTACACACAAATAGCTGCCACAGCCTGAGAACCCCATCTTTTAAAGTTTGCTAATGACATGTCATGGCAAGCCTGCTGTCGAGGAAACTTTCCATGGTCCTGTTGGGGAATACTTGTCAAAGTGGTGTCATGAATCATTTCTAGTATTGAATATCTCCAAAACTAAGAACATATGCATTGATTTAAGAGGCATTATTCCCACTCTGTTGGCTGTACAGTGATTGGTGGCCAGAATATGGAGAGCAAAATCCCTACAAATCTGGGAACCACACAAGACAATAAGTGGACATCCGAGATGATGAATGACAACAGTGTATAAGAAAAGCCAGCATTGTGTCTTGTCAAACAGAAAGTGTTTCGGGGAACATGTCATCATGAAATCACAGTAGAGAACATAAGAACGATGTAGCCTTTAGAATCTTTTGAGAATCAAAGCCCAGATTCAACCAGTCTTTTATCCCCTCTGCCATCTCTCTCTTAAAGTCTTAGAGAAAAAGTTAGATGTTGTTTAACTTGTTGTGTATCAAATGTATTTTTGGCATGAACTTATTGTAGGCCTACTTATCCTTTGGTCTTGTTTTTGTGTTACGTCCCATGCTTTTATGTTTGCTTAATACAGTATATACTGTACATCCCACTGTTGTGTATACCCCGTGGCCCCACTGAGAACAAATCGATTGATTGATTGATTCATTCATTCATTGAAATAACAGGGCAAAATCCCCAAACATCCCTGGTCAACCAGCTTTCCACCAGCAAGCAATCAAAACCCGCTAGCCCAGGTCACTCAAGAGCATTCCCTTTTTCTTTTCCCAAAACCGCTCTTCAAGTCTGAAATCAGTCAGTCATCACTCTAATGCCTGTTTTTTTTGTCCACTATCCCACAACTGACCCTACCACGCCGAACGTCATTATCTGAGCACTGATGTAACATGTGGCGGCGTCACCTCACTGTCCACGCAATTGAGACAAGAGAGGCCACTTTGTCTGGGCACTAACGTCAGTTAGCGTCAGATAATGATGACTGATTCCTTTCACTGTGAGCTTATTCGATAACGGGATAACTGGCTTGGTGATTATAATCTTCATCTAATGAATAAATGCTGCTTAAGGGAACCATAGAGCACAATTTATGTGAAACCTGGTCGAGATTCCAGACTTTAATATAATAGAAGAAGCCATGATACAGATTGTGAGTGTGTGTGTGTGTCTGTCTCTGTGTGTGTGCGTGCGTCCGTCTGTCTGTGTGTGCGTGTGTCCGTCTGTCTTTAACCTCAGACTATACTGATATTGCACTATTCCTTCCCTCTCTTCATTGTATATTGTACCTCGCCTGTGCTTGTTGAGGTGTCCATGACCAACTTGACGGGGACAACAGCTGCACAACGGACATTTGCACTACCTTACCGTACAACTGCACTACTCTATCCCACCCTAGTGTTCTATTTATTTATTTACAAATACATGCTGTAACTATACTTATACATAGCTACATCCTACTGCTCGTCATACTATTCTTACTGCTCTGTTTTATTCTTTATATGTTAAGTGAGTGTTGTACTTTGAGAGCAAAGATTAACCGCAGTCAAATTCCTTGTTTGTTTACGCAAACAGACACACAGAGACTATCAACTCTGACCCAAACATTCCCTTTTCGATTGCCTCCACAGAGTCTGCTGCTTGACACGATTAGGAGCGCACTCACATGAGCCGGTCCTCACCCTCCAATAGCAATCTCTGGTGAATACCCACGCCACCGGGGCACTGTTCCCCTGGCATTTACTCAACCATGTCAGGGGCCCATAATCGGATCCAGCCATGCAACCAAATAAAAAACACAAACATCGTTCTTAACCAAAACCAAATGGATTTTAACCAAAACACTGACTCCAGCGATGGGTAACAGGTTTGCTCATTGCTCTGGGATGCCTCTGGTTCAGCCATCAATGTGTGTTTTGTATTTGTGTGTACTGTTGGGTACCATGGTTATGAGCGCCTAGGTTTGACATGTTTTTTTGTTTTTTCTTTTAGTTGAGTGTCTCTCATGATCAATCGCTCGTCATCAGACCAGGGAGGCACAGTATGAACAAATGTCCCCAGAGGTCATTCTGTGGGTCACATCAGTGGTGGTCATCCCCACTCCAGGGGCACCACTGCTTCATCCATCACTGCTCTCAAACTTTTCAGTGCTTGTACTTTCACACATTACTTACTCTTGAGTAATAGGGCTAAATATGTCCAGCAGTTGTAGCTGCTGGGTTTGATAATAATATGTAATTCATTTTAAAGGACAATGTTGTGTTAGGCATTAATACCAGAATACCAGAGAAGGGTTGAATCATTTATAAGTTATAAAATATGTTGAAATAATGAAAAACTAATGAAAAAGAGATTTTTTTGTGCAAGACTATTTTCCCCAGTGTCAATGTCAACTCCATCTGCAGATGTCTGAGGATATTGTAACTTGTGAAGTAGGTTCTGTTAGCAGGAAATCGTAAGGGTCTATCAGCACATATATTTGTAGATACATATATTTATGTTAAGGATATTAGGATTATATATTCTTGTTAGGATAATAGCACTTGTATGTTAGGACATATTAGGAAAATAAGGATTTTAGGATATGGTATATATATAGGGTAAATATATGCAGTTTAATTAGTCACAGCATATTTCATACATTAATTTGAACATCTCAATATTGCCATTAACCTATGTTTTGTCCAATTCTCAAGAATCAGTGACTCCGGGGTCTTTTCTATCTTGTTACGTTTGGAATAAAGGCACTTCTGCTGATGGTTGAAGATGTGCCCAGTTAACCTCAAAGACATCAAAGTCCTACACATGAAAAGCTGACTGTCTGAGTCTTGAAAACACATGAAATGCAATTTGCAGTGCCACTCGCAGAGATGTCAAATATTCTTTGAAGTAGCTAGGTCAAAAACAGAACAGGAAAATGTTTAGTTCCAAGCAGACAACTGAATTTTATGTACAAATATTTCCTCTGTGTTTCTCTCCTGCATGGTTTCAGTGTCTTCTGATGGTATCATCTACGAAAATAGGTCGAGGAAGGTTAACTGAATTCGCCTATTGATTTCTTAGCATTTGAACAAATCATTGATCAGTATCAACATACCACTTTTTATGTTACATTTACATTAAACAAGCAGTAGACTATAAAAGCATCCTATTTAACAGTCACTGAATGAGAAAATTGTTTAAATGGAGTAGGTTGAATGTTCAACTTAGCATACAAAGCGGGTATACGAATTATTATGAATATACAAATTATAAGCCTCTCTCCTCAACTTGGCTGGAGAGTGACAGTTTGCACTGCTTGGCAACAGTAGACACCAAGGCCTATTGTTTGGAATTTTTTGGGGGCTGGGGGATGAACAAACAAAAATCAAAATGAACATCAGAAAAAACAATTTGATTTTTTCAAGCTTCATTAGTTGTAAATGGACTTGTTGTATAAAGCAATATAGCACTCGTGATTGTGGAGTTGGCAAAGGATACTGTATACCCACGGCTGTGGTTCGGCTGTAGGCATAAGGCCAAGAGCCGCAGGTAACCACAGCCTTGGGTACATCTAATCCCCCTCTCACTCACTCAAACTTGGTTTTTTAGTTTTGTAAGCGAGTCACACAATGTACGCAATTATACATATGCCTATGCTATAGAATCTCTTACATGTAATATACCTTTAGGGCAGGACTGGAGGTAATAACCCAGGAATCCAATCCTCTTCCGTCAGAAGTACATGCTGAGACACAGCCAGTCTCTTTAGGTGTCATCAGAGTTGAAAAACACAAAGTGCTCTGGCTACACCTATTCAGATCCCCCCTCAAAATGATCACACAATATTCTCAGACCATGAGAGTCTACACACACACACACAAAATCTTTGTATGTGTGGGAAGGCTTGTTTGGTATCAGTGTTAATGATGTGGTACATATTTATTGGTGATGCATTTGTATGGCAAGCTGATTGAGCATTTATTCAGATATCTTGATATCAGGCATAATAGTCATGTACATGCAAGCCATTTCTGTCCACTAGTTAACTAGTGAGCCATTTTTGTGTGTACTAGTTAACTAGTAAGGCCCAAATTCTCTCTAGTTAACTAGTTCATATGTTTCATATCTTACTAGTTACCTAGTAATGCTCAGCATGTTCACTAGTTAACTAGTGGACATTGAAATGTGCACTAGCTAACTAGTTTAAAGACTTCTATATTTTACTAGTCAACTAGTAAGGTACAAATATGTTTACTAGCTGACTACTGAATGTCAAATTCCCACTTGTTAACTTCTATGTAATTTGGCCAGCCGCTTGAGCATTTATTCTGATATCTTGATATCAGGCCAACATGCAAGCCATTTTTGTCAACTAGTTAACTAGTGAGCCATGTTTGTGCACACTAGTTAACTAGTGACAGCAAAAATGCCCACTAGTTAACTAGTGAACACATTTTAGCTTCATTAGTTAACTAGTGAGAGCCGGAAATGTCCACTAGTTAACTAGTAAAGGCCAAAATGCATACCAGTCAGCTAGTTGAAGGCTTTTGGGTCTCACTAGTTAACTAGTGACAGCCAAAAATGTGCACATGTTTACTAGTGAAGGCAAAACTCAACTAGTTGGAGTAGGTCAATATCACTAGTTGACTAGTTAACCATAAATGGCTTACTAGCTAGCTAGGTGATGGCAGCAGGCTCACTAGTTAACTTTGTCATCCTTTGTCCAAAGTAGTTAAGAAGTGAGGTCATAAATGTATACTAGTAAACTAGTTCAAGCCTAAATTCACACTAGTCAGCTAGTGGCGCAGAATTCAAATTAGGAGGCGGAGAACTCTGGAAATTGAGGCTTTCTATTGGCTCCCTATGTCCAAATAGAACATGACAACCAGTCACAGCGCATAATTTCACAAAATCCCACCCACAACATTTGCATGTGGCACACAAGTTAACATGCTGGCCAAAGGAATTTTAGCTAGTAAACTAGTGGCTTCAGTGTGACACTTACATGTAAACTAGTGAAGGCAGAACTGCTCACTAGTTAACTAGTGAAGACACAAATGCCCACTAGTTAACTAGTGAGGTCTAAAAAGTCACTAGTGAACTAGTGATGGCCATTTTCATTCGGCTAGTTAACTAGTGAGGTGGAAAAAGTGTCACTAGTTTACTAGTGTGCCCCAAAACGCCCACTAGTTAACTAGTGAAGGCCATTTCAGCCCCACTAGTTAACTAGTGAGATGCCAAAATGGTCACTTGTTAACATGTAAAGGCAAAAATACCCTCTAGTTTTGTAGTGAGGGTGTTGTGGGCCTTACTAGTTAACTAGTGGCATGCATATTCCATTCACTATTTAACTAGTTACACGTAAAAAGACAAACGAGCTGACCGTTTTTGTCCACTAGTTAACTAGTGGAACAATTGAAGTCTCACTAGTTTGCATGTGTGGCAGCCATTTATGGTTCAATAGTTAACTAGTGACATTGACCTATTGACTGAGGAGTTATGCCCTCACTAGTTAACTAGTTGACATTTCTGCCTCTCACTAGTTAACTAGTGAAGCCAAAATGTGTTCACTAGGTAACTGAGCATTTTGGCTCCCACTAGTTAACTAGTGTGCATATTTTGGCCCTCACTAGTTAACTAATTCACACAAACATGGCTCACTAGTTAACTAGTTGACAAAAATGGCTTACATGTACATGACAATTATGCCTGATATCAAGATATCAGAATAAATGCTCAATCGGCTTGCCATACATTTGCAGTTTGGATATAAAACAGACAGTTAACAAGACACTCTTTGCTCTTTAAAGTTTACTGGCAAATATAGTTTTAATGTTTCGCTGCTCACACTGCCCTAAAAGCTTTTGTAAAAACATTGTAAAAGAATAAGCTCACCATTATAAAGACTTATATTTACATTTCATATACAGACATTTACAAAAATCCAATTCCTCGGCAACCCAAAAGACTCAGATGGCTGTATAACATTGAGTACAGGAAGGAATGGAATGACTTTTACAGGTACAGACTCGGGGCAGAATTAATTAAGTTCATACAATACATTTGCTCATCACAAGGTCAAAAGCTGATGAAAACAAACTGCTTTAAACTCTGATTGTTGGTGGTGAAGCTTCAGTATATGAGAGTAATCATCAACGTTCAGTTGTTTATCTAGACTAATTAATTATTTATCTTAGATCAACGGGAAAATGTCAAGTACTGACTTTAATAGCTGTTTTCACCGAGTCGTTCCACTCAATAGAATTAATAAACGTTTCCTCCGGGAATTCACTGACCAGATGAACATCATTTAATCCTGGTGTTTTTTTCCTCTATTCATACCACAAGTCTACATCATACATAAGCATGACCTTGAATTGCATTGCCTTGTTCTTCATCTTGTGTGGAGAAAGTCTGTGCAAGTCAATTACTGAATGTGGCACAAGCTAATGTTAAAGGTAGGAAAAGGAGGAGAGTAATGCTTTGGTAGCGTTCCAAAGTCACAACAAACCCTTCTGCGACTCTGTTTATGTGTGTGTGTGTGTGTGACGTCAACAACTGTAACTGGGAGTAGAACGATCTGGTATGAGTTCACGGGTAGTGAGTTATGGGTTTGACTGCCGTTCCAGGGCACTTTCACGGGTAGAAGGTTGTAAAAACACGGGTTACGGGTTGCCTGGAACGCCCCCGTAAGTAAGGTAATGGACTGACTGCAGCAACTGTACTTTTTTATACCATTTCTTTACACTTAAAAAGGTAAACACACTTCAGTTCATCTGCAGGGACCCTCTCCATAGTAGCATAAATGTGTTATGTTTTTTGTAAGCCTAGTTAATGTCTTAAAAGAACAATTTAAATGGCAGTGGTAAACGGTAGTGGCAGCAAGTGCAAACATTTTAAAAAATCCAATGTGTACATTTCTACAGCAAAGTAGAAAATAGTTGAAGTAGAAAATATTGTAGGAATCCCTGATATGATTGGTTAGGCTGGACCAATGATTTAAAAGTCCTCGCCTATTACAATGCTAGGGTTGGAAACATTTCCCAATGGAGAGTACTCTGACTCTCTTCACAAAGTGAAATGATAACAATTAAATTAAAACAATGCTATTGTTTTAATTCCAATATCTGGTCCTGCGGGTGACCTTGTAGTCTACGACAGTTGAGCAAGCACACTTTGCATATTCTCTGTGCAAATGCATTCTAGTTCAATTGGTGTTGTTTGTCTGTTGTTGATCTGTACAGGTGATGCTGTTCTCAGTCCTAACTTCAACTCTACACTATCCAACTACTACCCTTCTGAAACAGATTCCTTTTCTACCTTCTTTTCTCTGCATGAAATATGACTTACTTAGTCAGAAGAGATGGCCAAAGCTTCAATACCCCATGTATGGACATGTCTCACTTTGCACTTTGCAGACTGTTAATGTATAAGACTGGTGGAGTGGTTGCTGATGACAGAAATATATACTTTTTCAAATGAAATACAATTCGGCATACTCAAAGGGAAAGTTAAACCACATTGATTTCAAGACAAACATAAATTGAAGAAGATGCTCTCTAGTGGCAATCCCACATGGTGATAGTTGACGGAGGAGTGGCTGGTTGTGAATGGGAGTTTGGGGGGGGGGGGAGGGCAGGTCTGTTTGGTGCTGGCTGTTAGGCGGTGCAGCCTTGCAGTCTGTAGGGGAGCAGGTTGTAGAGGGGTGCAAACGGTGGAGGGTGGGGGTCCGACGGGGTCGAGTCACTCACTGAGCTGCCCGCAGCCGCATACAGGGAGGCTCTCTGTGACCATACACAACAGACAGAGAGGAGTGATGGGGGGGAAGGGGGAGAGAGGGAAAGAGGGAGAAAAGAGACAAAACAGAGATAAAAAAGTAATGAAAAAGAGATAAAGGGAAACACTGTTAAACTCAGACAAGGATATGTTATTAAATGCTTTTCTGCAAGAGCTCAAAAACAGACATAAAATCATGTGCCCTAAACACACTATCAGATCCCTCACATCCTGATGACCAGGATCCAAAGTCTGCCAGGTGAAATTCAGAAAAATATGCAGAGAAAATAAAGTTGATAAAGTTGAAGGTTAATAACTCATCTGCATTTATAGGTTTGCCTGAGGAAAACTATTTATTTCTGTGATAGGGTTTCTGGTTGGATTAACAGATCATGTTTCACCTCAGTTCACGTTTGAATCTAATATTTTTCTTTTAATCCTTGGCAACACGTCTCACTACTACAAAGTCCACTTAAAGGCCCCGGCTCCACACTGCACCCGGGCCTTTTCCAAAAGAAGAGAGGAGAAGAGGGGCTGATGAGAGATGACGAGGATGTGAATACATTGTGAGTTCAAACAAGGACAGTGTACAAGAAGGCGTAGACTGTACTGTAAGTGAAGAGAGTGCATAAAAAAATCTAAAGCTCAGGAGGAGACAATGAGACAAGAGAAGCTGACCGTGTGAGCCAGATGTGACAATATACCACAAGTATTTGAAAACACTTCATATGGATTACACCAAGTCATTAATAGTAATCAACTGACAATAAAACACCTATCAACAACCATACATCTTAACCAGATGCCAACTGTCTAGCAATCCCACTCACAGACCGATCAGCACATTTGGATTCTTTACTGTTAATATTTGAGGGGGAAAAAGTTGAACTTAAAGATTGAGTGACTCTGGCTGTAATGTGTAACAAACGTTTCCTCTCATTCTGTCTTGGGGCAACTGCAAGATCAACACAGAACCAAGTCCACATGATGGGGCTCACAGGATCCTCCGTCAGCATCCACCGCTCTCTCCATTGGTCCTCTGCTGTCCACGCCCGGCCATGTTATAATCTGGGATAATAGCTAAACTCATGAGAACATTTATTTCTTGGCCCTTAACTAGACTATGTTTTTTCCCCAAAATTAGTTGAAAAGAAAAAACTTTTCCTCACCAAGGCACTCCAAGGAGTATTGTAAAATGTCTTTATTATTATGACATGTCCACTAAGGACTTTAAAGTTGCCCACGCGTAGCGGCGATTGGGCCTTCTTCAGGGCATGATTTATGTTTTTTCCCCATAATTTTTTTCCATCATATATATTTGATGGAAAAAAATTCTACAGTGGTGTGTGTGTGTGTGTGTGTGTGTGTGTGTGTGTGTGTGTGTGTGTGTGTGTGTGTGTGTGTGTGTGTGTGAGAGAGAGAGAGAGAGAGAAAGAAAGAGAGAGTGTGTGTGTGTGTGAGAGAGTGCCTGTATACATACGTGTATGTGTGTTTTTGTGTGAGAAAGAGTGTGCGTGTGTATGTGTGTGTGTGTGTGAGAGAGAGAGAGAGAGAGATAGAGAGAGGGAGAGAGAGAGATTGTGTGTGTGTGTAAGTATGTGCGTGTATGTTTGGTTTGGTTGGATTCCAGGACATGTTTTTGCGCTGCCATCACTCCCAAAGCAACAGTGCATTGCGGGGCGCGTGATCCAGCAGCATGAGCGTGATGAGATTCCGACCTCGGAATTAGCCGGGGTTGCGGCTCCCAAAAGCAAGCAAAGGAGGTGCACTTGAGTCAATGACGGTCAATGGGTGGTGCTACAGTGTGCAGAGAGGGTCATTCAAGGCAAAGCCATGAGAGATATGTGCGCTGAGGACACAAATGATCTTTGGAAATGAGTGGATGGAAGAGGATAGGGGGAAAACCAAGAGACTAAAGGGCCGAATATAGTCCTGCAACTGTGTCCTGCGTCGGTGTCCAGCGCATGCGGTGCGTCACGAGAACTGCGTCATCAACGCGGCATTACATTACATTACATTATTACATTACATTTGGCTGACGCATTTTTAGCCAAAGCGACTTACAACATGGTAAACAGTTTAAGTTTTAGAGCAATTCTCAACAATTTTAGGACAATTTAAAAAGCATTAGAGTACAGTAAGAATAAGTGCATCAGTGAGTGTTGTTTTTAACAGTTACTTGTCAGTTTAAGACGGCTGGTGAGTGCTAGGATCAGCAAGACTTGTTGTAAGTGTTGCTATGAGAGGAGATGTTCTCTAAAGAGCTGGGTATTCAGGAGTTTTTTGAAAATGGAGAGGGATGTCCCTGCCCTTGTAGGAACTGGCAGTGTGTTCCACCAACGAGGAACAACAGATGAGAAAAGGATTGGCCTGAGCGTACCGGTGGTAGAGCTAGACGTTGTTCGTCTGAGGAGCGCAGCGGTCTGGAGGTAGCGTATGTCTGTATGAGGGCATTCAAGTAGGTGGGAGCAGAACCGGAGACTACTTTGTAGGCAAGCGTTAGAGCCTTGAATTTGATGCGGGCCATCATAGGTAGCCAGTGTAGCTGGATGAGCAGCGGGGTAACATGTGCCCTTTTGGGTTGGTTGTAGACCAGGCGCGCCGCCGCGTTCTGGATCATATGAAGTGGTTTCACTGTGCAGGCTGGGAGACCTGTCAGGAGGGCGTTGCAGTAGTCGAGTCGTGAGGTGACTATTGCCTGAACCAGAAGTTGGGTAGCATCTTGAGTCAAGTAAGTCCTGATTTTCCGTATGTTGTGGCATGACCGGGCGACTGAGGCAACATGATCTGAGAAGTTTAGTTGGTTGTCGAGAACAACTCCTAGATTTCTTGCAGTCCTGGTAGGTGAAACAGACAGGGAGTCAAATTTGATGTTGATGTTGTGGTGTATGGTAGGTTTAGCTGGGAGGACCAGCAGTTCAGTCTTTGAGAGGTTCAGCTGGAGGTGGTGTGCCTTCATCCATGTAGCTATGTCTGAGAGGCAATCCGAGATCCGTGCTGAAACCAAGGGGTCATTAGGTGGAAAGGACAGATAGAGCTGTGTGTCGTCTGCATAGCAGTGGTATGAGAAGCCATGTGAACGGATAATCTGTCTCAAGGAGGTGGTGTAGATAGCAAAGAGAAGGGGGCCCAGCACTGAACCCTGGGGGACCCCTGTGGTGAGATGGTGAGGTGCAGATAGCTGACCAAGCCATGATACGTTAAACGAGCGTCCTGTGAGGTAGGATTCAAACCAGGAGAGAGCAGAACCGGAGATTCCCATGTTAGCGAGTATAGAGAGAAGGATGCGGTGATTAACCGTGTCAAAGGCAGCCGATAAGTCAAGCAGAATGAGTACTGATGACAGAATGAGTACTGATGCCATTTTGAACGCTGTGGGAAATGTGCCGGAGGTTAGTGAGGCATTGATCACATGTGTGATAGCTGGTGCGATGGTCGGGCTGATGGACTGAAGTAGGCTCGTAGGTATAGGGTCCAGCGAGCATGTGGTAGGGCGGCTGCATGTCAGGAGTCTAGATACTTCATTCTCGGAGAGAGGCGTGAATGCTGAAAAAGATGTTCCAGCAGTCCCTAGAGGTTGTAGGAGTGCGGTATCTGAGTCAGATGCGTTGAGTGGGCATGTAGAGAATTGACTGCTGATTGCCGCCACTTTGTTTGTAAAAAATGAGGCGAGGGTATCTGCAGTAAGGCTGGATGGAGGAGGAGGCAGCTGAGGGTTGAGTAGCGATTTGAAGGTTGAGAAAAGTTTTCGAGTGTCTGTAGCTCTGTTGATTTTGTCATTGTAGAAAGCCGTCTTAGCAGCAGTGATGCTGGCTGAGAAGGAGGTCAGGAGTGTCTGGTAGTTTTTGAGGTCATCAGTTAGTTTGGATTTGTGCCATTTCCTCTACGCGGCTCTGAGTTTGGTGCGCTGCGATCGGAGGGTATCATTTAGCCATGGATGAGAGTGTTTGAATCGAGCTGGCCTTGTGGTAAGAGGGCACAGCTCGTCTAGACACAAGCTCAGTGTGGAGCAGAGCGAGTCTGTGGCCTCATTAACCTCCAGAGAGGAGAAGGTGTTGAGTGGAGGTAGACCGGAGGCAACCACAGAGGAAAAGTGCGTTGGAGACGGGTTCCGGATGTTGCGGCGGAACGTGACCATCGGCTGAGGAGCCGGAGGCTGTTCTGTCAGGCTGACGTTGAACTGGATGAAGAAGTGGTCAGAAAGATGGAGAGGCGTCACCATGAGGGTGTCTGTGCTGCAGATCCGAGTGAAGATCAAGTCAAGCTCTTTGCCAGCTTTGTGAGTTGGTGGGCGTTCATATCGCCGAGAACAAGAAACGGACAGTCATGCTCAGGGATGGAGGACAGCAGAGTGTCAAGTTCGTCCATAAAGTCGCCTAGTTGGCCTGGAAGGCGGTAGATGACCAGAACGTAGAGTTTTGCTGGTGCGATCACTGTGATGGCAAGGAATTCGAATGAGACATATTTGTTTGAAGGCAGTAGCGGGGTGAATTTCCATTTGTTGGAGATCAGCAGGCCCGTCCCACCTCCTCGTCCAGATGGGCGAGGGGTGTGGGATAAGGTTAGTGGAGAGTGCAGCCGGGGTGGCAGTGTTCTCTGGTTTGATCCAAGTCTCAGTGAGAGCAAGGAGTTCCAACGAAAGGTGGCTGGCATAGCCAGTTATGAAGTCCGTTTTGTTGACTGCGGATTGACAGTTCCACAAGCCCATGGAGAAGGAGGTTTCTGTAGGTGAGGACCGTTTAAGTTGCTGGAGGTTAAGGCGATTTCTGCCCCTTTTGGCATGATGCCGTTTTCTGCGATAACTGGGTGTCGTGTGTCTTCCAACATATGAGGCCACGCATCAATGAAATGTAAATGTCCACTGAGGAGCATACCACTTGCTTAAGAACACTGACCTAAGATCTCTGATCTGATTTTGACCACTGGTTCTGCACTGGTCTAGCTGTGAGACCCTGAATTTCCCATGCTGATTAAACTGCAATCTGAATTTAGTTAGTAGAACTCAAACCATGAAATAAGTATAACATATAAATACACAGTAACTAGAAAATATAAACATAAGACCAACATACATTTCTGCATTTATTTAGGGCCAACTTACTTTCCTGCTTGAGATGGGTTTTTTTTTTTTTTCCCCATCACATAAACATGCATATATCATAACTAATTTAAGTAAAATGCTAACCACCAATTACACAACCTCGCTGTAATTAGCTACACGCTTTCCTGAAGTTGTGCAGATGTACAGGTAGGGCTGGGACAGTATGGATTTTTGTCTACCGCGGTTGGAAAGCAAGAAATTACTACGATTTCTCCCTAGGCTACATGTCGCTGTTAAGTTAAATTCTTAACAAACTAGAACATATATTTTAATTCTGTTTCAACCTTCATGGAGTAAACATGTATGACTCCTCCCTGGCCAAGCTTTTACAGCTTTCAAGTCTAACATCTTTGTATAAATCAAATTTGAACGGAGAGAATAGAAAAGTGCCACTTCTCCTCTACTCTTGCATAGTAAACAAAAGGACTGTTGGAACATTGCGCTCCCCAACACAAACGCGAAAGGTAGGGTTTGCTTCGTCTTTTGATGATAAGTTTTGAAGTTTCCCTTCGAAAACCTTGAATCCATAAAAGATGGTTCCTCACATTACACATCACAACATTACACAGTATGTGCACACATGTGCAGGCCAATGTTTCATAGATTTTTTTTGTCTTTTGCGGTGATGACGGTGACAAGACCCGCGGTTGGCGTCACGTGACCGCAGTAATGCGGTTACTGTCCCAGCCCTATGTACAGGTAATGCAGTCACTGTAAAAGTAGTGCAATACTGTATAATACAATTTTGAATCATTTAATGTTGCTGCTATTGTGCAAACTGATATTGCACAATAGTAGTCCCTTTTATTAAATACAGTATATTTATATATGCTTGATAAAAACCCATCTCTTTAGGATGGCCTTTGTAAACCTATGACATTGCATCTATTTATTTTATTTATTGAAGTTTGATGCTTATCTGTTTTAAACTTTCTGGTGACCTGCTTTTATTCTTATTTTGTGTATTTTATGACCAGCTTTTATTCTTATTTTGTGCATTTTATTGTGTACTGCAAAGCACTTTTTGATTTTATCTGTGAAAAGCGCTATACAAATAAAATACTTACTTACTTACTTGTCATTATTGTACACTATTACTCATTATGAACAAAACTAGTGGAGACTCACCGGGTACAGCTGACCTCCGGGCTGTAGGCTTGGGTCTGCCAGCAGAGGTGCGGAGGGCAGGGAGGCAGGCTCTCCGAGTGGACTAAGCGGAGCAAAACATCCCCCCCTGGTCGACTCTGGGCCAACCATGTCTTTTTTCTGCCAATCCGAAGCATGCAGCCACATTAGGAACAAAGCCACCTCAACACACACACCAAGTTCATGTAACACGTTTAACACGTTTAGACTTATTATAGGGTAATGGTCTGTCCCATGACTACCTTTTGAGGGTTGGCAATGCCGTTGGAATACTGGCATAAACAAATAGAACATGATTAAAGTTGTTTTAGGATGTCTGTGTATCGCTGCATATAAAAAGATGGTTCTGATACTGAAGAAGAGCATTGGAACAATTTCATGAATTAAAATGCATGAAGGAAAATCCATTATTAGTAACCACTAGAGCTTGTGTTCATGTGGGCTTGTTTGTGTGTGTGTGTGTGTGTGTGTGTGTCAAGTCAAGTCACTTTTATTTATATTGTGTGTGTGTGTGTGTGTGTGTGTGTGTGTGTGTGTGTGTGTGTGTGTGTGTGTTGATCAAAGCGTTATTGCGTAATACCGCTGCAAACATATAATTACCGCTGTCAATGGCAACGGGTTTTGTGCTTCTGATACATATCACTACGCAAGGACTGGAACTTCATTCAAACGTGAAAGCAGACGGTTGATCAGCTGTGTTTTAAAGAATGTTTGATTCAAGTTCAGCAGCGTGTGTTGTTGCAAACTATTTGTTTCTCAGCAAATGCCACGATGAACGGTAACAAATAGGCTATGCTATGTAGGCTAAAGTCATATCGTGGGGAGTTTATTATTTAGTTTTGGCAAGTAGCCGTATAATAAGCAGTTCGCCCTGTCGGGACTTATTTTCCCAATAATGACCGGCGTTCTATACATTATCCCTTACCTAATGGCAATAATTAATAATCAATAATTAAGCAGCAGCTGTCTGGATATCGATTTCAAGTCTGCTTCATTTCCATCCACTGAAGAAATACAAACTCATGTACAAACGTTCTGCCAGATCCCCTCTAACCTGCACCACTGACTCATTCATTACTCCTGACCAATATTACTATTTGGTCTTTGGCTTCGGACAGGACCATCTGGCTGGACCCAAGTTCAGTGTTCTCTTCCTAACACTACCAAAACCAGCTGCTGGTCGTGTGGTGTCCAGGGGAAGGGCCCTTTGGCCTCAATCTTTTCCTGACAGTCTGATTCCCTTGTCCCCGTCCTTTCCTGATGGACGGTATGTTTTAGTTTTTGTTTCTTTGAGGGATTAATTTGTTAGTCGTCCATCCCTGTCTTCATCATTAATCTGTTTTAAGTGGATTTCCATGCTTCATTTATTTTCTCCTTCAAAGGCTGTTGTTCAGCCAGCGGTGCTGCAAGCCCAGAGAACACTGTTCCTTTGCTCCCAGTTGGATTCACTGAACCGCTTTTAATGCCGTTTTCAGTCAACCTTGCTCCACAAAAAAAACATGGGCTCAGTCGAGGCATTTAGAGGCAAGGAAGCCGTAAGGTATGGACCTGTAATGTGAAATTGTTTAACCGAAACAAAAAGAAGCATGCACAATTTATCTTAAAAAAACACACACTACGCACACCCACCTGGGACCAAATGTTCAGCAAAGGCAGTTTGTGTTCTCCACACTGCAGACACAAGGCTGAGATCTACCCTGCAGAGAGTGATTTTTAAGGATGGAGCCAGTGTTCTTTAGCCTGGTTTAAACCAAACTTATTCACTTTGTGAAATGCTAGCATGGTGACGGGCGTAGACATAGTGTTAACTTTGAAATCATTGGTCCAGTCAATCCTTTGATCAAGGATTCCAAACGTTACTTCCTACTTAGCTTAAAGGCACTCTAAGCAATGTTGGGTAACGTCTGTTAACATTCAAACCAAACTGAGAGCTTGCTACTCCCTCCCCCTCCGTCCCGTGCAATTGAAACTCCTAAACAGACATATTGTCAGTGATAGGCTGGAACAGTTTGTTATGTTTTTATGGTCCAGGCTGGACCAGGTTGTTTTTGTTGCCGTTTTTGGAGCCTGGGCTATCCACAGAGACCGCATTTTATTTTACAGTGTATCAGGGCAGAGGCAGGTAGCGGATGGTGAGGTGATGTTTGCTATATTATGTGACAAAAAATGTTTCAGCTTAGAAACCGCATAACATCACTTAGATCACCTTTAAACTTTACAAACTGACAATAAACAGCAGCTTAAAAAGCTATACAAGTGGATGACGGCAATACAGCTATGCACCAACAAGTGACTATCAGTAATGTTATTCAGCTAGTTGTCATTTCAAAGAAATTACACTTCTCCATTTACAATGTTACCAGCTAGGCGGCTAGCTAACTCACTAGCAACCGGGCAGTAACTGACAGCAGCATGGTCTGATATTAAGTTATTTTTTTACAAATCCGAACACTAAAAAATTACACTATTTGGGTTAAAATGATAGCAAAGGTTATGACAAAAATTTCCCAAAAAACTTCAACAAATCCATAGAGACATAATGACCAATTTATTGGTAACATTCCACAAGTCTCCCATTGACATTAATGCAGCAAGGGCTTACTCTGGTCTGCGTAAAGGGGGATCCCCCTCCCCCTTGCAATAATCGAAGGCGGAAATTGTTGAACGTTTGCGCCTCTCGCTCCGCTTTAACCCTCTCTGCTAGTACCCTGAAAAGAGATCTAGGTGGGTGTGGCCAGGTTACGTTTTCTTGGCCCTGGACTCTGAACTGGATGCTCTCATGTAGCTAGTCTAAAACTGGTGGGTTGTCTACACATGTTGTCTTGTATTGTTCAGGGGCCGTATTCACAAAGAATTTTTAGGACTAAAAGTAGCTCCTAATTGGCGAATTTAGGAGCAACTCCTAAAAATAATGGGCGTGTCACTGCTAACTGCTAACTGCTCATTTTTTTCGCTAAAAGTAATTCACGAAGCATTTTAGACCTAAAAGTAGCACCTAAGTCTGGGACAGCTTAAAAGAAGTCAAGAGGACTCCTAACTCACTAAGACCTATTCACAAACTGCTTTTTGTGGCATTTTGCGTCGTGATGTTTTGAAATTCTATGAGGCTACAGGAGCTTCCAATCGCGAGTGAACAATTTTGCATTGTAGGCATAACTAAGGGATGCAATAACACCACCAACAACCAAAACTACTCAATTGTCAACATGTAAATTGAATGTAATATCTCATTGTAAATCAAATTAAAATATTCTCCTCTTTGCAAACGTAGGCATATGCATATGGTGACAGATTAATTTAATAATGTTGCAAAGATACTGCATCAATCCGTATGTTTCATTAGGCTACTAGGCTATTTGTTTTGCCCTACTCTTTATTCATTTAGGCTAGGCCTTTTTATTCAGTTATTCATCATCTTCCGTCCTTCGCACTACTTGTGTAGCACACGCATTTTCAGACCCGTCACCTGTCACTCATCATTGTAAGGGAGGTGTTTGGAATCATTCCCGCGTTACAATCATCAGCCAATCAAGGTGGCCACTTTAGTCAAGCTTGTGCATGGGTAATGACGTCATCCATAGCAACGAAGACTCACTCTTAGTTTAGGAGTTGTCATTTTTCCTTACTAAGAGTAGGTCTGAAAGGCTTTGTGAATAACTTTTAAGAGAAAACTCCTAGCTAAAATCTTTTAGTGCGATTTAGGAGTACTCATAGTGGTAAGATAAAAGGCTTTGTGAATACGGCCCCTGGCCAGGACATATTCAATGTTGCAATGTTTTCAGTTCAGAGGCCATTTCATTTGGCAAGACCATGTATGGCTTATGTTAAAGAGAGCTTATGCTGTGAAACAAGGACAAGTTGCTGTATCTGGAAAACCAAAGCTTTCCCTAGCCCAAACCATACATATAAACATCATGTTTCCTACCTCATCATCTCATTCTTGTGTCTCATGAGGATAGACTCATTTATAGATTTTTATATTGTGGGTTGATGTTAGATTTAAAATGACAACCTTGATGGGCAACATAGTCTTTAAATAGCCTTTGTAAATCTATCTGCCTGAACACACACACACAAGCACACACACAAGCACACACACACACACACACACACACACACACACACACACACACACACACACACACAGTGCTAGTGCTTATGTAACACAGAGTAGGGGAATGTGGTGACAATTACAGATACCATTTTGCCTGTTCTATGAAAAGCAAAACCCATCTGGTTAAATTCAATAAACCCTTGGCACTGAAGTTACAAGACAAGTACAGAGATATCAAACACAGATCTCTCTCTCACACACACACACACACACACACACACACACACACACACACACACACACACAAGACATACATGAATGGAAAACCATCTAAGAAGACCACAGCAGTCCAAACACTGTCACTTATAATGTTGTTCTCTCTCTCCCTCCCTTTGTCTCTGTCTTTCTCCCTCTCTCTTTTCCTGCTCTCTTCTTTAACCTGCCCATACATTTAACCTACACATACTCATCATGTTAACTTGTTTTCACTCTGCTCTGATGGATGCTTTTACTTTGCAAATGTAGCTTTATTTCTTCTTCTTTCCTGCTCACTTATTATTTCCTTTCTTCTTTTCTTTTTTGCTCGTTTTCCTTCCCTCTCTCCCTCCCTTCCTCCTCTCCCACAGTCTCTCTTAATGTAATCTAGCCATTACGTTAGTTAACTTGTTTCAGCGGAGACATGATGACTGCAGATACAATCTCTTCATCCTCGGCGACATTTACAATTCTGGTTTTTGCCCTGAGGTTAGAAGTGTTGCCAGAGTCTTCTTTATTCTCCCTGTCTGCATGTCTGTCTGCCTGTATGCCTGTTTGTCCCTTTGCCAACCTTCCCAGAAACACAGGGCACTCTTGGAAAACCATAGATCACGCAACTGGCATGAAAATGCAATGAACTTGCACACAACGCAGGCACTGCAATGCGTGATGTATGGTCATTATGTGGAACACTGCAGACTAAACACACACTTGTGAATACTGACCAATACACAAAACACACACAGACAGGCTAAAGATGTAACAGTATGAAAATGTAACATGACGATTATAGTGACCAAAATGATCATGGTTATCGATATAATCGCAGTAGTCCTGCATGCACAATAGAAACAAAACTGAGTCAACAGAATAGAATAGTGTCTTGTTATAAAAGTGGTGAGGCTCCATTAAGACCAGTAGTGTCCCTTTTTTCACTCTGTGCATGTTAGTGCAAAGGGAGAGAGAAAAGGCATACGCAAAACTAATAGGAGTTAGATGGGCTGGCGACTGTGGTAAAATTAGTGAATTATTGGTTACTAAATAAAGCTGCAACTCCTTTGATTGAAGCGGTTGTCTTGTGTGTGCCGGGTGCTCACAATTATAGCCTGCCATAAGGGAGAGCCAGGTCGATTTAAACACTTTTTAATTAAACATAATTTACAAAGAGATCGCGCCACACTGAAAGCTAATATTTTGTCACTAACAACCTACATCTGTCCTCTGTCAAATATAGTTGCATTTTCAGCTCTGAACAAAACCGTTCAGGAATTATTTAAACAAAACTGGAACGTGCGTAATATTTCATTCATCCCTCCTGGTTGGGATGAATGAAATAGGCAAGAGACAAAAAAAACATGCAGTTTAAACTACAATGTAACCTTCTGATAATTTAGATATGTTACAACATCGTAAATGAATGGCAGTCACAAGTTGTCTTTAGCTGTAGCCTAGTAGATGCTATGAGTGTTTATCAGAAAAAAACGTCCAAGATGCAGTAGGAAGCTGTATGCATTCATATCAGACAAAACGTAAAAAGTTAAAATGCTCAAAAGTGTTATGCTTCTTTGTGTTTGGAGTCATCCTGAAATATGATTAGCAGTGACACCTGATTTCAAAGAGATAACAGGCCCACATTGCATGTTGCGCCTGTGGCAGAGAGAGAGAGAGAAAAATCTCAGTCCTAATTGACAGGAAATTCACTTGGACATTCACTGCACTTTACTATAAAGAGCATCCCTAAAGTCCACTAAGTCTACACTTCTAAGTCCTATCACTCTGCAGCTCTAAGTCCACTCAATGAACAGCTCTAAGTCCTCTCCTGTCTATGTGTACCAAAGGACCTAATTGCTCTTTCCCTCTCCCCCTTCTCTCTCTTTCTGTGCATCTCTCGCTGTCTTGCTCTATCTCTACAATTTATTTCTCTCTTCCAGACAGCACCTCATCATCCACAATCTATCTCTCTCTGTCTCTCTCTTCTCCTCATGCATCTTCTCTCATATGTTTCCTTGTCTCCCGTTGCCACCGCACTGCTTCTACACTCTCCTGGGTGTAACTCATCCATAAGGAGGTCGAGGGACTCTTTATGGCTGCTTCCTGGCAGGTTTGTCTTGTTGTGTTGCAGTTTAGTACTTAAATGTGAAATGTGGACTTGCTCTGGGAGCACTTAACCAATCAATTCATGGCTTTTACAACAATAAATCTCTGTAGTCTACCACTGCTAGTTTGCTGTCCAACCATATGCACACATACACACACACACACACACAATATTTTGCAACAAAATACTAGGAAACACATCTTGTAACCACTTCAATAGGCTTCAGTGAGCCTCCATTGGGGTGGTGGTAGGGTAGCTAGTGAGGTTGTAAATGGCTGCCTAGTGAAAGGTTTACAGCACGCCTGGCACATCCTGCCTCTTGCCTCCTCCTGTACTTCATTCTCTTTTACGATTCCCTGTTACAGGAATGGATGGTATTTTCATGAGCACCTGTGTATGTATGTGTGTGTGAGGGGTGTGTGTGTAGGTGTGTGTGTGTGTGTGTGTGTGAGTGCGTGTGTTTGTGTGTGTGTGTGTGTGGAGGGGGAGGGGTATTGTAGGAATGGGAGTGCATGTGTATGAAGGTATATTGGGTGCAAAAGTGGCGAGCACATTTAACTGCAGATTTTGCATGTGCACACTAAAGTCGTAAATGTGTAACAGTAAAGTTGAAGTTGTACATATTTTTTTATATCTTGTTAACACAAAATAGGGGCTACGGGTTCACAAATCCTTTTTACAGGTACACAAATCCTATCCTGTGAGTCACAACTTTCAAGAGTCATGCACTCGACACTTTTGCTCCAAACGTTGCAGCGCAGTTGGTGCGAAACACATTTGCACATCCGTGTTTCATAATCTGAGAACATGCACAACATTCGTGCATTTGTAAACCCAAATGTGAACTAATGCATCCGAAGTTGTGCATCTGTGAAATAATTTCTCATTAATAAAATTCTACAGATCGCTTTGATTTTCTTGCACGACTACAAGTCAATTGATACAAGTGCTCGAATCTGCTTCTACGAGTGACGAGTGACTTTTGCTCCTGGCTAGGTGATATAATAGGAGCAAAAAGATTTGTATGTGTGCACGTCGAGCGAATCGATCGAGAAAACAAGGCGGCCGGATCTGGATCCAGGATCGCGCTCAGACTACCATTGCCTGCTCATAAGGTAAGTAACATGATAATAATATGAAGAAAGTTATCTTGTTTGTTGGTTTACATTATCATGACAGCTATGTTTAGCTTAGCTTACCTGCTTGCTAAATCCTCCAGTACCAGATCAAGCTAGCTAGCTATCGCTAGATAAATAACTAGTTTAGAAGTACAGAAATATAACACTGCCCGTCCAAAATCGTTAGGACACATAATCTGACACAATCGTTCAATTTTCGAACACACCGCAACAAATATTTTTTCCTCGCTTTGTGCAAAGAAAAACTATAAATCGTGTGTCCTTCATTGATAAGGAAACATGCTGAGGTTACTTACCTTATGAGCAGGCAATGGTAGTCTGAGCGCGATCCTGGATCCAGATCCGGCCGCCTTGTTTTCTCGATCGATTCGCTCGACGTGCACACATACAAATCTTTTTGCTCCTATTATATCACCTAGCCAGGAGCAAAAGTCACTCGTCACTCGTAGAAGCAGATTCGAGCACTTGTATCAATTGACTTGTAGTCGTGCAAGAAAATCAAAGCGATCTGTAGAATTTTATTAATGAGAAATTATTTCACAGATGCACAACTTCGGATGCATTAGTTCACATTTGGGTTTACAAATGCACGAATGTTGTGCATGTTCTCAGATTATGAAACACGGATGTGCAAATGTGTTTCGCACCAACTGCGCTGCAACGTTTGGAGCAAAAGTGTCGAGTGCATGACTCTTGAAAGTTGTGACTCACAGGATAGGATTTGTGTACCTGTAAAAAGGATTTGTGAACCCGTAGCCCCTATTTTGTGTTAACAAGATATAAAAAAATATGTACAACTTCAACTTTACTGTTACACATTTACGACTTTAGTGTGCACATGCAAAATCTGCAGTTAAATGTGCTCGCCACTTTTGCACCCAATATACCTTCATACATGTGTATCATGCTTGCGTTGTTTGTTTGTTTGCATCATGCTTTGCGTGCCTAGGTATTTACGTTCACTCTGCATGCAATCTAAATGTGTATGTGTGGTGTGTGTGTTTTGTGTGTGAGTGGGGTAGCAGGGTGGTTGTGTATGTGTGTGTGTGTGTGTGTGAGGGCACAGGGATTATGTGTGTGCATTGTGGGAATGAGACTGCATGTGCATATGATATCATGCTTGTGTTGTTGTGTTTGTGTTTGCACAAATGTTCACTCTGCATGCAATCTGTAATTATGTGTGTGGTGTGTGTGTGTGTCTAATGTGTGTGTGTGTGTGTGTGTGTGCGCTACATAAATGCATTAAGCCTGTATATGTGGCCACACTCTACTTGTTTTTCTGTGTGTGTGAGAGAGAGAGAGAGAGAGAGAGAGAGAGAGAGAGAGAGAGAGAGAGAGAGAGATCCTGTCTGAGCTCAGTGTGTTTAACAAACTAGGCAATTACAGACCCGCTGAGAATACATTTTCACCCCCCCTTCACACATGTGTGCATACACCTTTTGACCTGTATGATATGCACCCAGAATACGTGCAAAACCACCTCCCCTCGAAAAAAAGGTCCTGATTTCATTTAAAATCCACTTATTTTCCAATATATCTAATGAGTTCTGCATGAGGTGCATTACAACATGGTCTCTGGGCCAAGTACACGTGCCACATAAACAAAGACTAATTTCCCCCCGAGAGTATTATTTATAAATTGTTGCAGATTTGTCAAACATCCTCAGCCAAATGCTACCAATAGTTGTTTCCATGATACACAGCACAAAAAACTGTTTGCAAAAGCCATTTGAAATAGCTTTGATCATCAAGCACCTTCTTAATTCTTATCATAGTTCTGCTAATGAATCTGCTGATAAATAAAAAACAAATAAATTTGGTTTTGACTTTGACACCCAGATTTACTTAGCCCTGTGGCTTAATAACCTCCACCAGATGGATTGTTTCGCATTTGCTCGGCATATCCATCTGGGAATGTTCCGTTGGAGAACTTTTGGGAGGGGGCGAAAATACTGGTTAGCTGATTGGATAAACCATCGTTCTATCACCACCTATGTTTGTGATAGATGGGCCTAATCAACCAATCAGATCAACGAAGCGTATGACTTACTAACAGAGCGTCGACGAAAATAAAACCACAAGCTAGGCTACCCTTCACCTAAACCCACCTCAAAACCAACGCTGATTGGCCGTTCGTTTGGCGAAAGGCTCCAAATTTTCTCCATCGCAAATAGCCAGACTGATCTGCGAGTAAAATAAAAATGGAGCTCGCGAGATCAGGATGGTCTCACAAGGCTAGTGGCTTAAAGCAAAGGATTAAAATCCTGGTGTCTTAATTGACAGCGATCTATCTCAAATATATTGCCAGGTATTATGTCAAAACACAATTCTAAAAAACTAAATTGTGCCTTTATCTCAAGCAGGGTTGATTACTGCAGTGGGCTTTTCACAGGTCTTCCTTAAAAGACCACCAAACAGCTTCCAGTAATTCACAGGATCGACCTTAAAGTACTACTGCTTGTTTAGTTATTACTGTAAATGGGAGGAGACCAAATTGCCTCTCGGACATGACTCAACACCTCCAGACCTCTCAGATCACAATAGAAATATGTGTTGGTGAAACAAGCAGTGAGAACTAAACATGATGAAAAAGCTTTTAATTGCTCTGGAACCAACGTCCAGATGACATCAAAAATGCTTCAACTGAGGCCAATTCCAACTCTAGACTTAACATGAAATTGTTCTCAGATGCTTTCTGCTGATCAAATGCTTTTTGCTTTTAATCAGATGCATGTTATGTTGTATGTCTTTTAATTATTCAATTGTATCAAGTTGTTTTAAAGTTATTGTCCTTTTATGCATTTATTTAGTATGATTTCATTTTTGCTTTTGTTTGTGTAACTGTAAAGCACACTGGGTTGCCTCTGTTTATGGAATGTGCTATATACTGTAAATCAACTTTCCTTGATAAATCAGCCTTGCCTTGATAAACAACTATGACCATTAAATGATTCATCCCCTGAGTGAGAGGATGCCACCAGAAAGCTTATGGAGACATTGTGGTATGGACAGTAGATAAAAAAGAAGTTGATCTTGTGACGTGAGTTGGACTTAGTTAGCTGGAGTTAGCTGCAAGTGAAGACAAGTCACATCCCATCTTGATGTTCTTTTCCCCTGTAATTTGTGTTTGGCATGAACATTTGGTGCAGCATTTCAGTGCACTGGGCTTTGATCTAATGAGGGCTTGTTTGATCGATTGGTTTCTCAGGAAATGACTGTGTGTGTGTTTGTGGGTACAGGCTTTGCACTCACCAGGTCCTTAATGCTTCCCAGCACAGCGGTGGTCATAATGGCCAGCACGAAAGCTAGCAGGTTGAGGCTGGTCAGCAACCACATGCACACGTAGAGAGACAGCACCTCCTGGCAGCTCTGCACCCCCACAAACTCATAGTAGTTGTTCAGGTAGCCTCCACTGCAAAGCAAGACACACCAACTCAGTTATTCAGGTACGAACTACTACTGCAGAGCAAAGCAATACCCACCAACTCAGAGTAGCTATTCAAGAAATGACCATTGCTGCAAAGCAAAGCAAAACCCCACCGTAGAAACATGGAGAGTCAATGACACAGAGGTAACTAACATCGTAATTCGGCTTATTCACCCGGCTGCCATAACGAGGCTGAGGGGTACACTTGTCTTTACACCTCAGTCCAGCAGATGGTGGTGGTAATGCACTCCGTTTGCAAACTGCCAAAAAAAGCTCACCGATTAAAGAAGAAGGGTTCACTGGCCTGTTCTTCTTCTTCAGTGAATTGTTTTTTAGCAGTTTGCAAACGGAGTGCATTACCACCACTATCTGCTGGACTGAGGTGTAATGGCAAGTGTACCCCTCAGACTCGTAATGGCCGCCGGGTGAATAAGGCGAATAGGACAACCAGCTCCAATTCACAGAAAGTCGATTTCTCAGTCGATTTGAAACATTTCTCAGATCAGAAATATAAGTTTTATAAGTCAATCCTTTAAAGGGATATTACACCATTTGGGGAATCACACTCATTTTCCACCTCCTCTTGAGTTAAACAATTGATTTTTACCTTTCTCCAGTTCATCCAGCCGTTCTCTGAGACTGGCGAAACCTTTAGCTCCAGCCTAGCATAGATCATTGAATCGGATTAGACCATTAGCATTTCGCCTGCTAGCATCACGTTTAAAAGTGACTAAGATTTTGATAGATAGATAGATAGATAGATAGATAGATAGATAGATACTTTATTGATCCCTAGGGGAAATTCAAGGTCACAGTAGCATACAGACAACATACACACACACATTCACTAACAGCAGAAAAAGTAATTAAAGTATATAATATAAAAAACACAACTAAGCAATAAGGACTGTAGAAGATAAAGAATATACTAAATATACTAAAATACAAATTATACTAAATAAAACTTAATCTAAATTAATTCTAAAAAACAGTATCCACATAGTGGGTGATTAATCAATCAGGTGCGCTTGCAATGACTGAAGCAGGGACTGAGCCTGTGGTCCTCTGTGCATAAGGTAAGGTGCTCTTTGTGAATGAGTGTCATGGTGATGGTGCAAATGAGTAAGTCAAACAGTGCAACAGTGCAAGAATAAAGTCTATATATCTATGTATAAATAACTATATTAAGAAAGGTATAAGTGTGGTCACAGTTCGGCTGTGGCATGGAGCACGCAAACAGTGAGGCAGAAGACAATGGTAAAGTGGCTAGTGGACAGACAAGACATGGAGGTGGTGAAGAGGCAGACAGACTATGCGGAGAAGTCTATTTCTCCTCTTCCCTTAAGTAATGCATTGAACAGTTCAATGGCCCTGGGGATGAATGACTTCCTCAGTCTGTCTGTTGTGCAAGGCAGTGAGCGAAGTCTCCAGCTGATCAGGCTCTTCTGCTTAACAATAGTGCTGTGGAGTGGATGACACTCATTGTCCAAGATGTTGATCAGTTTGTTCAGGGTCCTTTTGTCAGATATTGAAGTGATGCACTCCAGTTCAGCTCCCACTACAGAGCCAGCTTTCCTTACCAGCCTGTCAAGTTGCCCCGCATCCTTCTTCTTTGTGCTTCCTCCCCAACATACCACTGCATAGAAGAGGACACTGGCAACAACAGACTGGTAGAACATCCTGAGGAGCTTGCTGCACACATTGAAGGAGTGCAGCCTCCTCAGGAAGTACAGCCTGCTCTGCCCTTTCTTGTAGAGTGCGTCAGTGTTGGCTGACCAGTCCAGTTTATTGTCCAGGTGGAGATCCAGGTACTTGTAGGTGCTTACCACCTCGACATTGACCCCATCAATGGAGACTGGTAGAGTGGGCTTAGACCTGCGGAAATCCACCCCCATCTCCTTGGTCTTTGAAGTGTTGAGTTGGAGATGATTGATTTTGCACCGTTGCACAAAGTCCTCCACCAGGCTCCTATACTCCTCCTCCTGCCCGTTCCTGATACACCCCACAATTGCAGTATCGTCTGAAAACTTCTGCATGTGGCATGACTCAGTGTTGTAGCAGAAGTCAGATGTGTACAAGGTGAACAGGACTGGAGAGAGCACAGTTCCCTGTGGCGTTCCGGTGCTGCTGATCACAGTGTCAGAGAGACAGTTCTTCAGTCTGACGAACTGTGGTCGTTCCGTCAGGTAATCTGTGATCCAGGTTACCAGGTGAGCGTCCACACCCATCTGCAAGAGCTTGTCTCCCAGTATTTAAAACTTGTCTCCTCTCAAGTTAGAAAGTGTAATAAGACCAACGGAAAATGAAACGTGGCTATTTTCTAGGCTGATTTGACATGGAACTATACTCTCATTCAGGCGTAATAATCCAGTCACTAACTAATTCGTCTGCTGCAGCTCAACCTTGTTGCTGGAAGTTAGCCTACGGGGACTATTTTCAGGTGCTGCATGATATCATTGTGCTGCTGCGCCCATTGTGTTCCTTGATTATTACGATTAAAAATCAATTGTTTAACTCAGGGGGAGGTGGAAAATGAGTGTAATTCCCCAAATGGTGTTTGGACCATTTGTTGAATAGTCCCTCCCTCCAAAAGAACTAGGCATTAGTTCATTGCTCGAGTCATTACATACAAAAGTGTTGAACCAGTTGTCATATGTAATCTGTCAACCATTTATTTTACACTGCACTACTGTATCTGGTCTTTTTTCCTGTATGGCAATGACAGTCTGAACACAAAATGCAAAAGTACTGCAAAACATACTGTAAAAGTACACAGTAAATATGAATCCGGTCTGATGTGCAGCTTTTACAGTTGAAATGGATATACGCCAAACAGGAAAATTGCAGACTGCAGAAAATGCTTACAGAGTATACTGTTATATTGACAACATGGCTAAGCATTTTGACTATTTTGTTTATAACAATGATAAAGTAACTTGTCACTTTGATGCCACTAACATGTTAATTGCCAAAGGTATTTGCTGTTGAGACATAAACAAAGCATTTTGACTTAGTTACACGTTTTTGCAGGTAATCCACTGTGGTACAATTTGCACAAGTTATTTCGAGAAATGCACTAACTGTTGTGCAAACCAGAAATAAGCTTTTGTGCAAGACCATTTGAATAAGACTGCACTTAAATGTTAAAAAAAAGATGCTTAGGAAATATTTAGCAGATGCTTTTGTCCGGAGTGACTTCAAAAACATTAAGGCTAAAAAATGTATAATGTAAACATAGGACAAAAAAATTGTTAAAACAATGCACCAAAAATCGCATATGGCATTTGATTGGTGTTGGATCTATGACGCTGGATGAGATGTATGGATGGGGCCCTTTCAAGTGTCTGCTCTGAGTCTGTTATGACAAGGTCCTCCCAGCCTTTGAAATCGTCTGCTTCCAGTAATGGGCCATGAGATGCAGTAAATCCAAGTTTTTCCAAGTGTTATATATGTATAAGATAACAGAAGTACAGGCCAAAACCCATTAGCATTTTACAGCCATTTCTAAGGAAGACAGGGGCGGTAGGGTCCAATCCTTATATGGCAGACTTTGTGTGGAGCTGTTTGCACAAACTCTGAGAAAATGTATTAACTCTTTAGAAAATGACAAAAACTGGAGGCAGATTAATGAATGAAACTGTATAATTATTACATTGTTTTTTTTTTTACTTTTCAGGTTAGCAGTCAAACATCCAGGTGTGGTATGTTTGAAATAGAGAGAGAGGGAAAGAGAGATATACAGAGGAAGAAAGAATGTCATATAGACAAAAAGGCAAAGAGAGAGAGAGAGAGAGAGAAAGTGAAACAATCAGACAGAGAGAGAAAATAAGTGAAGGCTAATTTATTGTTCAGCAGACAAGTGTTTAGAGACTGGGGGGGGATGGGTGGGTGGGTTCACATTAGCCAGCGGCAAGTGGCAGGTTTCCTATTGTCCTCTATGGTTCGGCAGGGGAACGGTGGCAACGCTGGCGTAACGCTAGCGTTGAACAAGCTGAGCGTTGAATTTGGTTCAACTTTCAAAGCGCAACAAGAGCGTATTCAATTGACAAACAGTTTGTGTTGCTTAGGAACTAGCTAATGTGATGTCCGCCTAAATGTATGTCTGCTGGGGTGTCATGGAGTTTGTCACATACATTAAAAAAATTCAATGGTGCAGACATTGTCACACGCTCTGATTGGATAGCAACTCAAACTTATACTGAAATTTGATTTCTATTGTGTGTCCCTGTGGTCAAGGAGTATGTAATAGACACTACTTCACTTTCTACAAGACAAGTTGTCGCTGAGGCTAGACTATGGCAGACTACAGCGCTGCAACATCTGTTAGCAACAGTTTGTTTTTGCCAAGCAACTCTTGTAGCGTGAACTGTAACTTGAGAGTGTTAAACACAGAGAGAGAAAGAGATAGAAAAAGAGAGAGAGAGAGAGAAAGAGAGAGAAGAGAGAGATAGAGAGAGATGTATAGAGAGAGGGATGCAGAGAGAGAGAGAGAGAGAAAGAAACAGAAAGAGAAAGAGAGATACCCAGAACTTTAGACACTCACTTGGCACAGTCGTAGAGGTCACAGCAGTAGCAGGTCCCACTGCGCACCTTCATGCTGCACGTCTCCATCAGGCCCTGGCATGGAACCTGTGGAGACACTGAGTGAGTAAATACTGACCACACCAACCAACACCTCCACCTCGTCCTGTGCGTAACCTCCACCCAAATCAACAACTACAATAACAAGATGAATTTCCATGTGAGGGAACAATAAAGAATCTATTCACTACAACAACAACTTTTATATATTTATATAGCATTTATATAGCGCATTATCAAGACTCCCAAAGCGCTTTACAGTGAAGGGGAAACCTTGCTAACCACCTTGGTGATGCATGTGCCAGACCGTTCACCACAAACCAGCTTGAGGCGGAGTGAGTTGAATGAATCACACCTCCAGCTATAAGTGAGTGAATACTGACCACCAACCCAGACCTCTTCCATCTCCACACGTTCACCACCTCCACCCGATTCCCCTAGCTAGCTACCAACCCTAACCCCAAACAAGGATCTTCCTCTTGACCTGTAAAAGAACCCTATAGGACCCTGGTAAGTACTCTCACATCCGTTCAAATTATGGGGGTGATTGGGAGATCTGACCCCCCCTATTTACGACCTGGACCCCCCCAAAAGAGATAAACACAACAGTAAGGGGGAGATTGCAATGTTCAATATAGCTGCAAGCGGCCATGATGGGCCCAAGCATGTGTGGCTCCGTGACCCGTGCCATTTCGGAAACCAACAATGCACTCACATGTGGTGCGAATGTCAATGCACATATCTGATGTGTGTGCAAGTTTTATACATTGGAAACACTCACTTCCTGTTGGGTGTGATGTGTGTGACTGTGACGATGATATATGTAGGTTGCAATGATGTGCTTCTTTGTGTCTGTGTGTGTTTTGACTAGTGACATCCAGGGCTTTGAACCGGTTCAAGGAACGAAAACGAAAACCGGGAACTTTTTGTATTTTACAGGGAACAGAAACGAAACCGGAAACGTTATTATTTTTTATGTTCTGGAACAGTGGTAATAATGGTAACCGGTTAATACCGGTTTTATTTCGTTCCTCAAAGTTTTCGTTGCCTAATTAACTAAAAAAAAAAAGTAATTATTTTCCTGCGCACGTTACCATGATGGCTAAGGTTCACTTCCTGTGTGACATCACATCAGACATTCGCTGACTGAATGGAGAGAAAGCGGTGGATTACAAAGTCTCCACTCCACATCTTAAATAAGAGGTAAATTACGATCCATCGTTAATTAAAACGCTCATTCCAAACACAATATCAATAGCTATATTTGTCGAGTCCACGTTAATGATGGACTAGCGAACATTAGGCTTACTGGATGGCCTTTCCCCCCGACAGTTGGAATTTGTTGTTGCCCGAGTGGCATAACCACGTGTCTTAATAATGTTGTTACGTTTGTGTGGAAATTTTCTCTTTTAACAATAAACTACACATTTGAAATAATTATAGGCCTATTTAATTATTATTATTATTATTAATAATATAATTATTATTATGTAATAATGATTGTAATATTATTACATTTGGTTTAAGCTGGATGAGAAAGATGTGACATAATGCTATAGCATTAAACAGCTGACAGGAACGAAATTAACCGTTCCGGGAACAGTATTTTTTTGTTCTAACCGGTTCGGGAACGTCAATTTATTTGTGGAACTCATAACCGGAAACGTTATAATTCCGTTTCTGTTCGGAACGAACCGATTGGGGAAAAAAATCGGTTCAAAGCCCTGGTGACATCAACTAGAATGTTTTTTGTGTCAGCCTGTGTATCTATGTGTGTGTGTGTGTGTGTGTGTGTGTGTGTGTGTGTGTGTCTGTCAGAGTTTGAACACATGGTGCATGTCCAGTGTACACAGAGAATGACAGTGTCTTGGAGAGGCCGCAACCCCGCAACTCCACTTCCAACGTCATGATTCCGACAGATATGCCCGACACTTCTGCTTTTTATCTGGTGGTGGTGGAGTTGACCGGACATCTGAGGCTTCAGGCGTTACCAATTTATCATCATCCATCGCGTCTGGCCTCTGAAAAAACTTTTAAGGCTAGTCTGCCTGGGCCTGGCCATGTTTGAACCGCCTCACTCATTTGTTCGTTGTTTAACATGGACGTTTTAAGCGTGTGCTTCCTATTTGAAATGTTTCCTATTTGAAATGCAGCATAGGCTATGCGTGTTGTTTAATAGCTTTCAAACGGTAGAGCCTTTACATTTAAAAACATAGCCAGAGGACGGATTGCTTAGGCTTAGGCTACATTTTAAGGCTTATTCTCAAATTCAGATTGCGTTAGGGGGACGGGATTATTAGCCAATTTCAATCGGACAATTTGACCGGAGAGATTTAATTTTGTCGGACATTTCATTTTTTTTTCGGCCAATGTCCGGTAATTACCAGACAACGGAAACCCTGGTGTGTGTGTGTGTGTGCATATCTTTCCTATGTTTTCAATGTACAGGCAGGTCAGTGTTATTGTGTGTTTGTGTGTGTGTGTGTGTGTGTGTGTGTGTGTGTGTGTCTGTGTGTGAGACAGAGAGAGAGAGAGAGAGAGAGAGAGAGAGAGAGTGAGAGAGAGAAAGTGTGTATGGTGTGTGTTTTTTGACTGGTCATGCTAATAACAATGTCTTTTTTGTGTGTCAGATTCTGTGTGTGTATCTCTCTCTCTCTCGCTCTCTTGATGTAGCCTACCTTAGTTATTTCAGAAGTGTATTACACTCTTGACCCCCCCCCCCCCAGATTGGCATAGTGCTATTCAAACTCTGCTCACATCAACATGATCCTGCATGTTGCAAAACATACAATCTAACATCAGGCATCTAAGGCAGGGCAGATGTTGTGAATGTCATGCATTTAGAGTTGCAAATCAAGGGTTCAAAGCCTGCTGGAGTCCCCATGGGAGAATGAAGAAGACCATAAAATCAGTTTCTGAACAGTCTTCTGTCTTCTGACAATCGGCGTGAAGATCACTACATTTGGGGCTGAGAGAGTGGCTTTTATGTTTCCAAACTTAGCCTCAGGATGTTCTGATTAGCAAGACTATGTGCTTTCTAACAAATACTTTGTGTTTACTGTTTACTCACACACAGACATGTGTATGCACCCGCACACCCCCACACACTCGAGCACGCTAACACACACACGCACAAACACATAAAGACACACACACTCTCTCTCACACACACACAGACAAACACCACACACACACACACATACACACCTGTCTTTTTCGTAAACCGACATTATAAACAATTCAAGTGAGGTTTACTTTTTAAGTTCAATGCTGATTTTCTCTTTATGCTGTTGTAATGTGTTTTATAACTCATGGGGGAATAAGAGGTGAAAAATTCACATTGGTATAAAAGTCGACCTTAATGAGAACCATTTTGCATTGGTTATATTCTGAAGTATGTTTTATGGAGAAGCTGGTAGAATTTGCTGAAATACATTGCCAAGACACCAAACAAATGATTTCATAATGACTAATTATACATTCATAAAAGTTTTATCACAAATTAAACTCCTGTCCAATTCGTTTGTGAAAAAGTACTCACCAGCTGCACAAGGCGAAACAATCAAGAGAAAAAAGCAGGGTCTTTGCACAGAGAGCAATCTGCTCACAATCAGTATTGGATGTGTGATG